>NC_136514.1:25199089-25244089 GCF_053919585.1 Euprymna scolopes | reverse complement strand
ATAAAACCTTTTTAAATCCTTAAATAATTAGCGTCGCTCGCAAAGAGAGACTTAGAGAAAGTTGTCCTCATTTCCCTTTGAAACAACTCAGTAATTATCACTTTGTTTCTGTCTTATCCATGTCACAATGCTTAGTGATTGAGGCATAAACAATCATAGAATTATAAGCTTCATCTTTTCCCAAACCGTTGATTGTTCTTTGTCTGTATTTCAAAGTACGATCAGGATCTCGATAGAGGACGCGTGCCGAACCGAACAAGCTTGTACAACCAGCTTGTATTTTAATTGCTGGTTACTTGTGGGTTATCAAACCTCTCATGAAAAGTTGATACATAGCATCATTTAAATTTTCGAATGATTATTTTTACTGCTACTGCTACGAACTTTGTTTTCCGTAGAATAAAGGAGAAAGCTACCAACGTTATGAGACACGTTTCTTCTGAATATTAGTGCATTTTTCTTTCCTAATAGATCGCATAAAATAGGCTTCATTTTCTTGTCTATATCTATCTATAAATCTGGTCAGTATCCTTGCCCGGACCAATGTGACTCTCTCTCTCTCTCTTTCTTTCTCTCTCTCTCTCTTTCCCTCTCTATCTCTCTCTCCAGATTTCTCTGTGTTCCATTAGCTGCCTCAGATCTTCAGGATCATAGTTGGCGTCATGCGCAATTTGGTAGAGGTAGATCTAAGCCATCTAGTCTACTTTAATATTTAATCAATAGCTGGAAAGAGGGTGCATGGTTTATTCCTTGCCAAAGCATATCGCATCTCATGTAAATATAATTCGATTATATTGTGTTATTTATGGTAAGAATTTTTATAATTACTAATAGGAGTCAGTGAACATACAAACAAGCGACATTTACAACGCACATACATATATATCTCTCTATATGTAGTTAGGTATTTTTGCTTCACTTCGTGTGTATGTGTATACATGGACTCCAAAACGACTGGTCCAACTTTTATGAAATTTTACAGTGCCTCAGAGTGTTATTGAAACCGGTTCACATCCAATAACTATCTGAAATCAATAATCGACACAATCTGATCAAAACATGAACTAATTTTGTACTATAGTTAACAGTTTTATACAGTCTAAAATCACAAATTAATTTGTGAAATTTTATCACCATCCAAATAGAAGTGCCTAGAAGTGCCTATCAACATGGTGAACTTTTCATAAGATATGGGTGCGTTCGAAATAAATTTTTCTCTTCAGAGCATAATCGAACCATGATAGTTGACACTTACATCTTAAACTTAAATGAACACCATGATATATAAATATTTTCATAAAAAAACAGTAGCTTCTCTACAGCAAAATATAGACTACAATACAGCAGGGAGGTTTGTGAACTTTTTCCCGTTGCGCTGCGCTGGGTTCACGAATAGATAAAACAATCAACTGATTTGATTAAAAAATGGGCGATTTCATCGAGGGTCCTGACAATAAAAGTATTGGAAGTGTTGAATATTCGTTGTGTTAATCATCATTCAATCCCGTGCAACGTTGAGTCCGTATATTTATTTGAATTTAAGTGCAAATTAGTCTCCTGAATATTACACTACTCATTACACTGGCCAATAAAAAATTATCATGGTGCGTAAGATGTTTTAACTGTATAACTTAATTTGAGGGCGTTAATTCCAGAAATGCTGTCGCTTTTTCTATTAGGTCTAATTTTTTCCTGGTATGGTATACCCCCTTTTGTAGAAGGCTGAAAGCTGTAAATAAAACAGGCAAATGGAAGAAACAATATTTGTATGTAAACTCTTTTCCTGATCTACATTAATGATCTTCCAAATCATATCCTTACATCATTTGTAGACATTTATGCTGACGACACTACCATTTATGGTAGCACATCTAAGACAGTAAACGACCAAGTTCTCTCCAATTCTCTCTCCTCTGATCTTGAGCACGTAGTACAATGGGGAAAGGAGTGGCTGGTTACTTTTAATGCATCTAAAACCAAGCTTCTCTCTTTACATCATCAACATTCTAATCCACATTTGTCATCAATTGAAATGAATGGCTCTCGTCTTCAGGAGGCCTCAAGTTTTGACAAGCTTCTGGGCTTGACCATTACTCCTGATCTTAAATGGAACACGTATATCAAATCTGTTGCCAAGGCCGCTGGAAAAATGGTGGGATCTTTCTATCGATCCAGTAGATATCTCACTGCTGATGCTATTCTCTACCTATATAAGAGCCAGGTACGTCCAAGGATGGAGTACTGTTGCCACATCTGGGCAGGAGCTGCTAGAAAGGACTTGTCCTGCCTTGATAGAGTTCAAAATAGACTTCGTAGCCTCGTAGGAGATGTCCTTTTCTCCTCCTTGCAACCTCTATCTCACAGAAGAGATGTTGCGAGTTTGTCTCTGCTTTATCGTTATTTTCATGGAAAGTGTTCAACTGAGCTTCAATCTATGGTCCCCCCTCGCCAAACTTTCACAAGAAACACTCGTCTAGCTGTAAACACTATCAATAATTTCCCCCACTCTTTATCTGTGCCTAAACCTAAACGTAGATTCCATGAAAAAAAGCTTCTTTCTTAGAACTGCACGCCTGTGGAATTGTCTTCCGTTTTCCTGTTTTCCGGCTGACTACAATATGGATGTGTTCAAGTCTAAAGTAAATAAGTTCTTGATGAGCCGTTCCATATAAGTTATTAAATTTGCCAAATTTTCATTACTAATGATTACTATATTGACCAATTTCTACTGTGCACTCTTTAACCCTTATCCTTGAGTGGCCTCTGGGCCTTGATCATGTGGTGATGCCTTTGTAAAAAAAAAAAAAAAAATATTAGTTACATATTAATAAAATCGCACGAAAATATTCACAATCAAAGCTTGGAGTTGTAACGAATGCAAAAAATAGACATCATCATCCGTAAATTGACGTTTTCATTTTTATTTAGAAGGGGTGCTCCGACGACATCGAGCTTCATAGACCAGCAGTAGTCTTCAAACATGGTGGCATCCCAACGACCTTGACAACAACCTTGACAACGAACTTTTTTCTTGCCGATATATTGATGGAAGCGTCCTCTTGCTTGTCGCTTACATCACCAAGATTTTCTTGAAAACGGGCAAGATTGCTGTACAAAAAAAAATGTAACTTGATGCTCATTTTTTCAAACAGTTGATGGAGATTATGAGCAATGTTCCAGCAAGTTCTTTGCAGTTGGGCGCCTTTATTTTTCCCAAAAGAATTTTACTACATTCGTAAACGCCGTCCAGGCGCTCAATTCTGCAGGGTTCATACAATTTGCGTCATTGATAAAATTAAGAATTTAGAGTCCTTAAAAAGATTATAGCTTTTAATTTCTCAATGGTTAGGCTTCGAAATTTCATGCACATGTATTTCAAACAGTCGACATTTTTCTCAAGAGCCTCAACGAACTGTTTACTGGCGCCAACTTTATGTGAAGAAGAGGGAACACAATTTTGGAACGCTCCACCAAAACGAGAAACCAGAACATTAAGAGCAAGAGATACGTTCACTGCGTACGGGGCAGTTTTTTTGTTTAATTCAGTGCCCTTTGCTTGCCTTGCTATCCCACAAACATAAGAAGCAAGGAAATTCTGGATAGTGAACTTGTAGCGCAGGAAGAAACTCAACCATTTTCAAATCGACAAATATGACCCAGTGATGCTTTCTATAGAAATATTTTCCAGAGCAAATTTGATTTCATCATATTTTTCGTTGAAGGTCGTTGAATGGCTAGAGAGACTGATCTTTATATAAGTTGACATTGTCAAGCAGAACACATTTTAAACATTTTTTAAAACTTTCTATAAAAAAGCGCCAATCTTGAGAATAATACTGTTCGACACTAAGTTGTTGCAGGAAATTTCCAAGCTTAACCATAAAGAAATTCAAAGGACAACAATGTCGTTGCAATGTACTATGTCGTTTTCCTGGGGGAAATATAGCAAGAATGTAATATGGCGTTTTCTATAGAAAGTTATGAGAGTTTCAGGTTGAAGTGGAGTTTTATTTTTAGTCTTCCAACTAAAAGTTCAGAAGATTCTGTAGAAAAAGTTGAGATCTCTAGTAAGACTATTAAGTTCTCCTTGAGAAAAAAAACTATGTTCGATAAGAAAGGGGTATAACTGACATCTGAAATAGTGGCTTTACTGCCAGTGGACAAAACAGAGGTTTAATCTATTTCCAAACTAGGCAATTCCAATTCGGGCAAGCCTTTAAACACTAGAACAAAAATTCCATTGCAGTATGGAGTTAGCCTTATTACCACTTGAGGTTTGAATAAATCGAAGAATTCCTGTTTTGCTGTTTATTGATTTCATTTTAACTGCACAGAAATAGCATTCAGCGAATTGGTTCCTGGGTTCACGCCAGACCATTGTAATGCCAAAGCGGAAAGACTTTTTATCCTTTGTTTGTTTACTGTCGAATATGCTCAACACATTTCCTGCATACAATATGGAGTGTCCATGTCTTATCTTGATCACCCAGCATTACTTTGAAGTAAGCAAGATAAGCGCACTTCACAAATTTACTGATCCGTTTTCTGTTGTATTGCAACGTATATTCCTCGCAAATCTAGCAAACAGTTAGATTGTTTAAATAGCGCCGCCTAGGAGATGAGGTAGCCATGCTTAATTTTTGTTCCAAAAATCTGCAACGAAAATAAAATACTGCAGCTTAATTATCTCCTCTCCGACTTATAAATGAATTCCTTACATTAAGCGAATTAACCCTACTTTGACCTAGAAATCAACAAAAGCATGCCACAACCGATAACTTATTTACTATTAACTGTCCACAACCGATATGCCTATTTACTACTCAGTGTCCACTTCTTACCAAGTACATACCTTATTGTATTGCAAATATTACTTTTATTTAAGATTTTAAGTCATAATCAATTAGCATACATTACAATAGCAGGCTAAAATTGTAATTATGAAGCTAGAATGTATATAGGAACACGCCTAATATTCTGTCGCCACACGATCCTGCGCTTCACGTAACGACTCTGAACACTAGTATATAATCCACAGGTATATTTATTTAAAGATGAAAAGTAAAAATTGAAAGAGAAATAATGAGAGGTATGAGGAATGAAAAACATTAAAAACAAACGAAGGTGAAAAACAAATGAATGGGTTAAAAAATCGAATAATTGAATAATTCGTAATGAAATGGAACATAAAATGTCACGTTGGATGAGAAAGTAAACAAACATATTTTCAAGATGAAAAAATGAGTAAAACATACCGTTGTTGCAGAGCATGGGGGCGGATAACGAAGAAAGAGGCGCGTTGCATTGCCAATGATTTTAAAAATTAAGTAAAGAATAAACGGAATAGAAATTATGCAGAAGGAAACTTTTTAGCTAAGATTAATTTAAAGGGAAGTAATGGGTTATAACAGTGAAACAGAATACCTAATTTTAGGTAAAAAAGTACAAAATTGAAAATATCTCAACGACTTGACTTTATGAGAAAAAAATATTATGACTTTTGAAATAAGTACCCCCAGATTAGTCTAAATCAGCTTAGAGACCTTGGTCTTCAAATAATGACTTCGCCATGTTATTTATATTAGAACCTTAATACTAGGTAATACGGTGCTTAACAGAATCACAATTTTTTTAGATGTGAACATTTATCCGATGCAAATCGATAAACAGATTTTATTAAAAAGAAGTTCATATTCTTTTTTTGTAGACCTTACTATTTATAAGAGTGTACGCCCTTCTAAAATCTTATCTGACTCGCACAAAAACTTTAAAAATAGTTAAATACAAAATAAATAAAAACGAGAGTTACACAATATCAAAGTTTTAAAGAATACATTTCTGAAATAGTCAATGTACGCGAGTGAGTGCCAAACAATACATGTCGATTTTTTTTTTGACAGAGTCATCTCTTATCAATGCCCAGAGACCACTTAAGGGTAAAGGTTAATGAGTGTACGGTAGGCATTGGGACAATCGATTTATGGCTTCGTTCAGTCTTGAGAGACAAATGATGCAGCCTGTAGAGGCAGCTGCGCGTGTAATTGTGAGGCAAGGATTGCGCAATCCCAACCACACCTCTCCTGAATCGACACTACTCGAGTTTAGTGGCAAGGAAATGTCCAGGATGACTGGAAACAATGCCGAGATAAGCGGAGAGCACATACAGCACCTGGAAGTTCCAAATGGTCACCCATATGATACTGGCCAGGTTCATCGTTGCTTAACCTTTCGAAGGCACATGAATTTCTGTGTCTGTACAACGGTGTTATTTTGCATCTAATCCTTGTGTTGTTTTTTCAACCAGGCCTATGTTGCCGTCTATTCGCAAGGATGTTCCCCCCCCCCCATAATAATTCTCTTATTTATTTATTTAAATGTAGTTGCAGTGCGCACTATGTTGGGCGAACATCACAAAGATTAGATTTTCGTTTGAAACAGCATGTGCCTTCGAAAATTCGTTATACAAATTTCTCGCCGTCGGATGTTTTGAATAATACGTATGGTTCTGCGATTTGCGGCCACCTTATAAATAGCCATGCGTGTGCCATGAATTTCAGTGTCGACATGTTCACTATTTTGAGCAGGTCGCACTCTCCATATCATTTAAAAATTCTAGAGACTATTTATATTAAGTCGATGAGACTTTCTCTTTGCAAGCAAAAAGAAAATCTTCTCGGACTTAATTTGGTCTCTATGTAATTTTGTTTCCCCTGTTTATTTTTGATAATTTTGTTTCTCTTTTCCCTTGCCATATTCATGACTTTATTTATTTATTTTTTTTAATCGTATTGTCCTCGATTTGGCTCTGTTGAGCGAGGATCGAAACCGGGTTAGCTGGCCTTTATTTTCATTTTTTATTTTTGAAATAATCATTATGTATATTGGTCTATATGTAGCCATCATATATTAAAATGTACACACACACACACACACACATATATATGTATATATATATAAGCTTATAACTGATATATACACGCAACACCGCACTTATATACATATATTAAAATGTACACACACATGTATATATGTATATATATACTTATAACTGATATATACACGCAACACCGCACTTATATATATATATATTAAAATGGACACACACACATACATATATATGTATATATATGCTTATAACTGATATATACACGCAAAACCGCACTTATATACATATATTAAAATGCACACACACACACACACACACATATATATATATGTATATATATGCTTATAACTGATATATACACGCAACACCGCACTTATATATGTATATTAAATGTACACACACACATATATATATATGTGTCTATATGCTTATAACTGATATATACACGCAACACCGCACTTATATACATATATTAAAATGCACACACACACACATATATATGTATATATATATATGCTTATAACTGATATATACACGCAACACCGCACTTATATACATCTATTAAAATGCACCCACACACACATATATATGTATATATATATATATATATATATATATATATATATATATATATATATATATATATGCTTATAACTGATATATACACGCAACACCGCACTTATATACGTATATTAAATGTACACACACACACATATATATATATGTATATATATGCTTATAACTGATATATACACGCAACACCGCACTTATATACATATATTAAAATGTAAACACACACACACACACATATATATATGTATATATATATACTTATGAATACTTACATACTTACATGCACGCATACATACATGGACATATATCAGTATAAACATATATAAGAATATATCCCTCGATATTCAGACATATGTATACATTCACGGGCGTATGCACAATTACACAAATTGGCATCGTTTTTATATACAGGGTGAGTCACAGAAAATAGATGTTCCTAGAATGCTCCTTGCTCTCCTTGATTAAGGTACAGGGAGTGAGAAAGGCAGTCTTGAAATATTAGTCTTATTTTCCTTTAAACATTCGTTTCCCGTAACTCATCCTGTACTATAAATCATATTTTTTATTACTGATTATGAATGAAAAAGACAGATTTTTCAGTTTAAACAAAAGATGTTCTCATAACATTCATGTGTTTAGTGTAATCCCACCTTTATATCTTCGAGCAGTTCTCTACCAACATGACAGGGTTCCATTTTCCTTTAAAGCGTTTTCCCATCATTGAAATATCTTGAGGGAATCTATCTCAATTTTCATCATTCATATGACTGAGAGTGGCCGCAAAATTCTCAAAAGTGAGAATTTTGTAACAAACTGTACCTGCTTCTAAAAAGAGAAGGCCAGAGATGGATTTTCATGCAATTTCGCATTTTAAAAATATACTTAAATAAACTAACACACACACACAAACACACACACACATACATATATATATATATATATATATATATATATATATATATATAAAATACATTTATACACATTAATATACCTATAGCTATATGTTCGCATAAAATTCTCAAAAGTGATAATATTGCAACAAACTACCTAATTCTGCAAAAAGAAAGCCAGAAATGGATGTTTCATGCAAGTGTGCATATAAAAATATACCCAAATATATATACATATATTCAAATGTACGCAAATATAATACATTTTAATATAACTACGAATATATGTTCTAATACTTACATTCAAAAATGGAATTTTCATGCCATTGTGCATATAAAAATTGCCACAGATGTCTTAAATTTTTGTCGAGCATTGCACGGTGTAATTAGTTCTTGCTTTCTAAGTAGGAGGAGGATCTTTATTTACAGCAAAAAAAAAAAATAGTTTGCAACGACTCTGAGGAAACGAACTTTATTTGCGGTTGATTGTGTATATCAAGTCAATGGCCCGTGAAAATTACAGGCCTGCATAGATTTCTGCATGAGTGCTTAAAACGAAGGTTATGCATTTACACGCATACACCCCCACAAACATACACATACATGCACACACGCACGAACACACACACAGACATATATATATATATATATATGATTTTAATATTTTAAAATTGCACTTCATTTTTTACATCATTCAAACCGAAAAAAATCAGCATAACTCCTACACACACATATACATACGCACACAACACACGTGCGTATATATATATATATATATATATATATATATACATATATATATATATATATATAAATATACATATATATACACATACATATATATATGTGTGCGTATATATATATATATACACACATACATATATATATGTGTGTGCGTATATATATATATATATATATATATATACTCGTGCTGGTAAAAAAATAGAACATCATGTTTTTTAGCGATAAATTCTTATTGAGGACGATCTGTGAGATGTAATTTTACGACAGAATGTTTTTTTTGTATACCAATTGCAATGTCAGTTTTTGAATATTCGTGTTTCAAAATAATAGAACAAGGCAGGTAAGTAAACAAAATAGTTTTTTATTAACATAAATACAAATAAAATTGATCGATATTTGGTAGCAGCCCTTTTTGCCTTGACAACAGCATCAATTCACCGGGCAAGGAATCAACAAGCTTCTCGCAATCCTGTGTAGACACTGAATCCCATGTGTTCTACATAGCAAGTGTATTGGGTTTTTCTTCGCGGAGCTTGCTCTTTATTTGGTCCCACAAGTCTTCAATAACGTTTAAATCTGGCGAGTTCGCCGGCCATTCAAGAATAGGGATCGATCGTTCTCGGAGCCAGGAAGATATGAGTGTGCAAAGTGCACCGGTGCCAAGTCATGTTGAAAAATTATGTATGTAGCCTCCCTGTCAAACTGGTTATCCAACACTGGCAGTAAATAAGATTCCAGGATATCTTGGTACATTTTTTGGTTTACAGTTCCTTTGATGAAGCATAAATTACCAACATCTTTAGCAGTCATACAACCCCAAAACATACAAGATTGAGGGAACTTCACAGACTTCTTAACGCATTCTTTGTTATACCATTCAGTGGTTCTTCGACAAACACGTGGCCGTTGGTCGAGACTCATCTAAAAAGATCACGCGCCACCATTTGTCTGCAGTCCAGGTTTATATATATATATTTGTGTGTATATTTGTGTGTGTGTATATGTGTATATTTGTGTGTGTGTACATGTGTATTGGGGTGGAGAGGGCTCCCGTTAGCCGTGGTGAAGGCAACCTTTCTAGGAGAAGCAAATCTCTGATTAAAAAAAACATAAAGCGGGAGACCAGTACCCGCATTAAGCTTGTCTGCAGTTTAATTTGTTACTGGCTATCTTGCTCTTGCTTGTTGCTGGATCTCAACATTTTGAACCGAGAGAGAGACTTAGCTGTCGTAAAAAGCTAAGACTCTGTAACATCATCTTTATATATATACTCCCTCAGGCATTTGGGCTCATGGATTTTAAATGTCTGAGGGAGTGGCACTCGTCTGTCAAGACGTTGCAATCATCATATATATATATATATATACACATATATATACGAAAAACACAGACATATATATATACACGAAATACATATATATATATATTTATATATATATTTATATATATACACGAAAGACATACATATATATATATATATATATATATATATATATATATATATATATATGCAGAACAATCTCTGAAAAAACAAATGTAAGTAAATCTTTTATCGCATTGTTTTCCTTACAAAGGAAATGGATTTAATATTGTTCATTAAAAAATTTTTCAACCCTACGTCTGATGAGAGACCGTTCCTGTGAATATGTTCAAACGATATAAGGTTTGAAATTGTCCGAATGGTCGCGAAACATTTGTAACGAACAACAGAAATCCCCTACTTGTTGCTATCAATCCAACCTTTTTTTCTTCATTTTGTGAAAATAATATATATATATATATATATGTATGTATATATATAAATATATATATTATCTTTATGACCACTTCCTTTTACTTACTCCTCATTCCTATGTATTTGCCGCATACCGTTTTTCACACCTTCTTTAGTAATCGTCATTCACATTCAAACCGAGGCATAAACTATCATCCAATCAAATGCATCTTTAGTAGTCGATATCGACTGTCTCTTTTGTTAGCATATGAAAAACACACAGCGTCCGTTAGATAACGCATAATTGTCACCGATAAATGCGCCAACTGAATATGGTTGGTTGTTTTTGTTTTACGGCATATCAACCTTTTTCAGGTTATTTAATGCCGAATGTAGTTATTTTGAGGAAGGATCTTTAATGGAGTATATTTGTTTTTTTTTTAAGTCCGATTCTATTTAATACATAATTGGGACCCTAACAGGTACTACCACTCCGGGTCAGAGTGGACCTGGAAGCAATGGCAATTAAAGGGTGGTTCCACACTCCCCAAGGCCCGAAAGGTGGGGCCTCACCATCGGATATAGTTTTAGGTCATATCCAGGATCGTGCCAACTGAATAGGGACCTGGTTCAGAATCTAAATTTCAAATAGGTTTTACTCATCACCCGTTATACCATCTTCAATGATGCTAAAATGCTAATATTTACGCAGAAAGTCTCACCAAAGAAATTGTTGACGTTAGTGAAAAGGAACAATCAAGAGGAAAAGAAAACAAACAGCCGCTTCTGCAGGCGTCATCACTCAAGATGTTCGGTAACTTGATTATTATCTAGATTAGCAGAGCTCCCCGGGGAGTTGTTGGTTGACACATATTTTTCACAAACAAACGATTTCAGTGATGGAAACATAAACAGACAGTCACGCACAGATCTCTCACCCTCTACTTCCATATCCACGTACACATATACATATGTGTGTATGTATCTCACTCTCTGTCTCTGTCTCTCTCTATCTCTCTCTCTCTGTCTCTCTCTCTCTCTCTATATATATATATATTTAGTAGAAATGGTAATTAATAAAAACCCGAAGAAAGTGATCAATACTGTTGTAGATCAAATATGCGTTTTATTTTTGATTACCGTATTTTTCTGTTTAGTTACATTATTGTTTCAGCTACACGATCGTTTTTTTTTTTGGCCGGCAGGTAGCTTTCTCAGACTTTTACAGAAATGTTCGTTTAGGGTCTCTCTGATTCTCTCTCCTCTGCTCTTGAGCGCGTGGTATAATGGGGAAAGACATGGCTGGTTACTTTTAACGCATCTAAAACCAAGCTTCTATCTTTATATCATCAACGCTCTGATGCCCATCTGGCATCAATTGAAATAAATGGCTCTCGTCTTGGGGAGGCCTCATGTTTTGATAAGCTTCTGGCCTGACCTTTACGTCCGATCTGAAATGGAACGCATATATCAAATCCGTTGCCAAAGCCGCTGGGAAAATGGCAGGATCCTTCTACCGCTCCAGTCGATATCTCACTCCTGATGCTATTCTCTACCTATATAAAAGCCAGGTACGGCCAATAATGGAGTACTGTTGCCACATCTGGGTTGGAGCTGCTAGAAGCTGCTTATCCTGCCTTGACAATGTTCAAAACAGACCTCGTAGCTTAGTGGGGGGGGGATGCCCTTTTCTCTTTCCTAAAATCTCTTTCCCACAGAAGAGATGTTGCGAGCCTGTCTCTGCTCTATCGTAATTTCCATGGCAGGTGCTCGTCTAAGGTTCAATTTCTGGTCCCTCCTCGACAAACTTTCACGAAAAGCACTCTTTCAGCCAGAACCACGACTAACAGTTTACCACACTCTTTAGCTGTGCCTAGACCTAAAAGTAGATTCCATGAGCAGAGCTTCTTTCTTAGAACTGCACGCCTGTGTAACTCTCTTCCTTTGGTCTGCTTTTAAGGTGACTACAATCTGATTGTCTTCAAGTCCAATGAAAACAAGTGGTTGATGAACCGTACACCTATATAATCCAACTTACAAAAATCCCAATGCTAATGTTTAAAGCTATAATCACATTGACTAATAAATTTACCCTTATCATCGAGTGCCTCTGGGCTTTGATAAGTTGTGATTTCTTTGTATATATATATATATATATATATATATATATATATATATATATATATATATATATATATATATATATATATATATTAATTTCCACACCCAAACTATGTCGCAGCCACAAGAGCCATGATAGTCAGCGAATCGGATGAATAATACTCGACGTTTCACCCTCATTTGGGCTTATCAGTTAAACACATCCGACCTCAAGATTCGAAACCCGAGACTCTTGCATGCAACTGAGCAAACGGCCCTCGAAAAAGAAATTCTATTAACTAACACATATCAAGCAAACCGCACCGAAATCCGACAGTGAAATGGATCTTCTTCCTCTCGACAAGGGACGCGCTTATCCAACCCCAAGCCGATGTCTCACAAAGAGGAATTTTGACTTGCAAGCACGATGCGATCGAGCAATTCTAACCTAGCGAGCAATTCGTGATAGAATTTTGAAAATGTGAGAGATTATATAATAATTTCCACAGCTAAACAACGTCGCAGCGATGTTTCTGGCTGTGGAAATTATTATATAATATCTCACATTCTGAATACATGTATATATGTATATATATATATATATATATATATTCAGTAAAAAATACAGGGTGTTTCAAAAGTCTTGGGAACATTATGAGTTATTAAAAATCGTTATGTTCCCAAGACTTTTGAAACACCCTGTATATGTATATGTATATATATATAAATATTCAGTAAAAAAAAAATTAATAATTGTGAAATATCAATCAGTTTCAAAAGGGAAAACAAACAAAATGAATTTTAGTGCACGATCGTTTCCGAAGCGTTCTATTTAACATAACGTTTCTTCATATAATACAGAAATATATAATATTGTATTTATATAGATACATAGTCGCTACACTGAAAATTCTAATGTTTTAGACAAAAAGTCACTTGTCCGGCTCGTTTTCCTATTTCTTCTTTCTTTTTCTTTTTCGTTGTCCCTTTCTTTTTCCTTTTTATCTCCTTTTTATATCTGCATACTCTTTCCATTAAAGTCTTGACATTTTCTTTCTCCTTACCGCATTCTATTTTGAGTCGAAAATGTCACGTAATGTCACCCCTCCCACTTAAATTTTAGCGTTTTAATATTTTATTTTTATAAATAAAAATATATTTCAGTTCTTCCATTTTTGAACCAGATGCCTACTTTGTAAAATAAACTTTTTACGTCGCCTGACCAGTGACTTTTGGTTTCTTGCCAACCAATTTTAGCATGTGTAATGCATCGACTATATAATACTTGTCGCTATAAATAAAATTTTATAGTTTACACCTCTTTATTCAGCACTCTAAATAACTTCGTTTTAATTGATTAGATTTGTCTCCTGTACACTTTTAACTTGATACACCCACATATTTATTTATTCATTTACAGAAAGTTTAGATAAATCATCAGTACCGTCGGTTTCAAACGTGATGATAGGGGACCGTTTTAGATACCCATATCAAGTTCTCTTCAGCCAATACTCATGTTTTATAACCGGAATTAGAATCATATGGATACATTACAAGATCTGTTTTTTCAGAACAACTTAAAATTCAAATAATAAAAATTTAAAACAACGTTTAATATTTTGGACGCTTTGTCGTTTGTTTTCATTAGCGTCGAAAACATTAAACGGCATTTCAATGGATCAAACTGGTTAAGACGAGAGAGTAGGCTCTACACTATTCAGCTGCACTTTAAACAAAGTCATAAACCTTTGGATAATCGAATGGGTTTCGTCGTTCTGTCGGACGAACCGTTTATATACGATTATCTGCGTGGCCATGTTCGTTTTCGAAGCAAATGATCAGCTCATAAGTTAAGGGTTAATGAGTGCACAGAAGTCAATCGGACAATATCGTAGTGGATGTAAGTAGTGGAAATTCGGTAAATTGAATTTCTTAAGGGAAAGGTTCATCAAATACTTATTTACGTTGGACTTGAAGACGACCAAATTGTAGTCAGCTGGAAAACAGGCAAGCGGAAGAGAGTTCCATACGCATGCGGTTCTAAGAAAGAAGTTTTGTTCATGGAATCTACGTTTAGGTTTAGGCACAGATAAAGAGTAGGGTAACTTAGTAATAGTGGTTTCAGCTAACGATCTTTTTAAGTTTGGCGAGGGGGGCTATAGAGTGGAGCTCAGTCGAGCACCTGGCATAAAAATAATGATAACGCAGAGACAGGATTACAACGTCACTTCTGTAAAAAAGAGGTGGAAGAAAAGAGAAAAGGGCATCCCTCCACAAGACTACTAAGTGTACTTTAAAATCTGTCAAGACAACATAAGGTCTTTCTTCGTGGCTCCTGCCCAGATGTGGTAATATTACTCTGTTATTGGACGTATTTGCTCTTATATATGTAGAGAATTGCATCTGCAGTGAGAAATTTACTTGAGCGATAAAAAGATTCCACCACTTTCTCAGCGACAGTGGCAACGGACTTGATGCACGTGATCCATTTCAAATCAGGAGTAAAGGTTAATCCCAGAATCTTGTCAAAACAGTGAACCTCACCAAGATGAGAGCCATTCATTTCAATTGATGCCAGTCGGGGATCAGAGCGTTGATTATGTAAAGATAGAAGCTTGGTGTATAATTGCATTAACCAGCTGACTTCTTCACAGTTGCATCACGCGCTAAAAATCAGAGGAGAGAGAATCGGAGAAAACTTGGTCATTTACGGCTATTGAAGTGTTGCCATAGATGTTAGTGTCATCAGCATAAATGCCTACGAATGATCTTATGATGTGATTTGGAAAATCATTAATGTAAATCAAGACAAGAGTTGGGCCCAGGATGGACCCCTGAGGGACTCCAGCCTTAATACTGTGACCTTCTGATTTCTGCCAATCAACCACTACTCTTATGAACCTATCAGAGAGAAATGGTTTAATAATTGAGAAGACATTTCCAGCTATACCTTAGCTGGAGATCTTGTGAAGTAGACCTTTACGTCATACCCTATCAATGCCTTTGATATGTCAAGAGTAATTGCCCTAGAAGGAAGCCTCCGTCTAGAGATTCGCTAATCCTATGAGATATAGCCGTAAGCACATCTACTGTAGATCTAGCAGAACGAAAACCATATTGCATGTCACTAAGAAAGTTTGTTTTTGCTGAGGAGGTTGACTTCTTCTTTATTTAACACAGATTCCAGCAACTAACTCATAACACACAGGAGACTTATTGGTCTGTACTGACAAGGAGATGACCGATCATTTGAATTCTTTAATACAAGGCACACTGATAAGATTTTTCAAGGTGTTGGAAAGCAATTCTCATTAAGACTACGCTTAAACAGCTTTGTAAGTATGGGAGCTTGTTCTGTTTGAAGCTTTTTCTGCACTATAAATGGAAACACGTCAGGGCCAGTTGCTTTACTGATATCTAGGTTTTGATTAGTTTGGCAACATCACACACATATATTTGCATGTCGCATAGGTGGAGAAGTTTTCCTGGCTATTGCCATATAGTGACCTGAAGGTTATTTTTCGTTGAAGTGCTAACTTTCTTAAAGAAATTTACGCAACGAAGACGAATTTAATACTCATGTTTTCTGTCTGCAACCCCGAAGAAAACTGCCGATTTCTCGTTCCACGAGATTCAACGAGATTTGAGAGTGTCTGGATATCATGTCAAATCTTGACACCTAATTTCGGGTAACAGAAAAATGACCCTGTGTTGTCCATGGATAGCGGTATTATTTTATTTTCCTTCCCCGATCCTCGGTAAGTTTAATACTTCCAAGTTATCACAATGAGAATTGCAGAGTTGCGACTTAGTTACTATAGTTTCCAATTTAAATTTGATTCGGAGTGGTAATAGCTATTAGGATATTTGCTGCCACCAGATCAGGTTTTCAAAGGATACTAGCTTTCTGATTCACCCGAAATTGATTTTATTGTATTTTTCCTTATTTTTACAAATCTCAATAATGTTGTGCAAAGTAAAAAATAAAAGCAACATTTGTATTCTACAAAACAATCAAACCAAACACCATGTATAAATATTGAGAGATATTATAAACTTGAAAAATTTCGCAGTTTACTGGATTAGCCGTGAAATACCTCGAAAAAGATTGATATACCGAAAAATAAAACAACTAAATGTAAAAGAAAAAACGGAAGCCATTCCCAAGTAGATACTTTCTATTTAACATAACGTTTCTTCATATAATTCGGCTGTTATTATACGTAAATTCAGCGTCTCTACAAAGGTAATCGAGTTCATGTTAGCTTTTGTATATTTAACTTGGATTTCCCTTTTGTTTTAATCTCATCTTATAATTTCTTCCTACACTCAAAGAAGAAAATTAATTCCTACGTTGTTTTGGTAGAAATAATTAAAAGAAACAGAAACAGTGAAATCAACTCGATTCAGATCTCCATTGATTGTCTTTCGCTGGCGAACGCTTTTAACTTCTCAGGAGATTCCCCCCAAACAACCATCTATGCATTAATTGTATTGCTTTTGTCATTGCCTGTTTTGTTTGGCAAATAATGTTTACTCATGTAGCGGCTCTGTTTTGTTTACGAATTGTTTTCGAAAACAGCGACGAGGCAGTAAATTATTCTTTCAAGGCCTTTATTATTTTTTTTTTTTTTTGCTTTTTTTTTTTTAAATTTCTAATGTTGCTATCTTGTACATTTTAATCAATTCGAGATCTAAAACATATCTTAAAAGTCTCGTAACTGAATAGAATAAACATTTTGAAATATCGATTGTTGCATTGGTAACAGAAAAACAATAAGTGCATCTTGAAGATGGTCTAAGATAATTTGTTCGTTATGTGTTTAAGTGTTAATCGCTTCAAGCCAAAAAGTTTTGTAATCTAAAATATATTTTATAATGAAAAATATATTACATTGTCTGAGTAAATGGACTTGTCTTTTATGTATCTACCCGCCTGTATGCATTTGTCATAGAACTGTGCAACTACTTCGTTTGATGTTATTGGTAATGGTTCGTGTGCCCCGATGTTTAACGATCTGTCAAGTTGCACATCTTCACAGATCTTCCAATGGAGGGATTCACATACTTTCATGTGACGGACAGTATAAAGACCATTTAAAAAAAAATCTTCCTTTGAAGATTGTAACGCTGGGTATGGGGCAGCCAAACCAGCATTGCCCTGTTTTTTTATTGAAACCAACCGAGAGCTCTTTTTAGTATCCTCGCTGTTCCCTTAAGTGCAATTGTCTGAATCTCTTTTGAACTTGGTTCACCAGGGATATTAGTTAGGTAGGACTTCAGGTTCTTTTTCATAAGTCCTGTGGCACCTATAATAACTGGTATGATTGATATCTCCCTAAGATTCCAGTTTCTTTTCATATCATACATGAGACCTTGGTATTTGGTGTGTTTCTCTCTTTCAGCTCTGTTAAGACCGCCATCATTAGGAACACTCACTTCAATCAAGGCTGCAGCTGTCTCTGACTTATTCCATATAACTATGTCAGGTTTCACAGCAGTATTTTCAAAATAGGTGACTGTAGGGATTACATGGTTGTAATGTATGGTATATAAGTCATTTCCAACTGTTCTTTCAGGTTGATGTTCCCAGGACTTGCTGCTACACTGGATGTTTAATTCTTTACAGATGGTCCAGTGGAGGTACTTGCATACTCAATCATGTATAGTAGCCGTCCCCTAGAAGAACTTTGCAACTTGATATCAGATGACCAACACTTTCCAATTCTGTATGGCAGAACCTGCATTTATTGTCATTACTGATCCCTGCCATCTTCTTGAATGCATTGGTCATCAATCCCTGGTCTTCGGCAGCCATTATGACCCTTTCCTGATCGTGGTGGAGGGATCCTATTTTGAGCCAGTCCAAAGAACCTTCTTTATCTATGTATTCCTGAGAGAGTTCCCCCAGAAAATACTTTGCACGCTGATGTTGTTCCCATTCTTTAAGGTTCATCTGTTGAAAGGTCTCGGTATATTTCTGCCGTCTCTTTCTTGCTATTTCTGTGACACACTTGTTTGGTGTTTCGTCCTCATCTGAGAGACAGCTCTGACCAAAATGCTTGGCCAGTTGGGTGACTGATGTTGTTCTGTTGGCTTTTGTCTCTTGATGTTCCTATACTATTGAGAGGGTGTCATTCTGGGAGCTTGTCAGATACTGACCGGTGCTCACAATAGTTAATGAGTTTCCATATGTATCACTAAACTTGATTTTTGAGAACAAGAATATCCGCATATCTCAAATGAATGTAGAGTTTTCCTTTTTTTTAAATATTTTTCTTATTAATTTGTTCAAGCTGGAGATGAGGCATTCTACCGGATGCTAAACATTCACCTGCTACATTATATATCTCAACTTAGAGATCTGTTTAAGATTCTGACTTACCCGTTTTAATTGCTTGGTGAACCAAGTGCAAGAGTTATTCAATTAGAATAACTCTTGCACTTGGTTCACCAAGTATATTTTCTAGGTAGTTTTTGAAATTATTTTTCATGTGTCCAGTTTCTCATGCAATTACTGGAACGATACAGATCTCCCTAAAATTTCAGTTTATTTTCATGTCATACATAAGACCTTGGTATTTCGTTATCTTTTCCCTCTCAGTTCTGCGTAATGCCACATCATTCTGTATACTAAGTGGACTATAGTTGTTTCTTTCTCTCATGTGTCCAATATCAATATGGCAGCTTCTTTAATGGCTCCGTTTTCAAGGTGCGTAGTTGTAGGAATCGCAAAATTATGGCCGTCTTTATGTGTAATGTAAACACGTACATGTTGAGGCGTTGTCTTTGATGAGCAAGTAAGTAATGTTCTTTCACATTTTAACTATTGTCTTTGATCTCCATTGCTGTGTTCGTTGTTCAACGATACATTTAGCTTTTATTCTAGTGTAATAACTCATCAAGAAAAAAAGGAAAACGATAATAGAACAGAAAAAACGGAAACTATATAGAAAGGAAAAAAAGAAAAAAATCAGATGTAAAGATTTTAATAAATATTTTAACATAGTTCTAAAACACTATGCAAATGCATGCAAAATGATGTCACTGGTAGGGAAAAATACAGACTTGAAAAAGAAGATGACGTTAGAGACGAGAATAACGTTTGAGATCACGTAGAGGCTCGGTGACGTTCTGGACCACGTTTGAGAAGACTATAAAGTGAGAGATGTCACGGCGATAACAAGAGAATGACAAAATAAATATCGTCGTACAACAACAAAAAAACAACAACAACCACAACAACAACAACAACAACAACAACAAAAAGCGAGTTGAAGTTATTTTTTATTCTTTAAAAGCTGTTAGACTGAAGCCATAACGTGTTGCTTCTCGGACAATGTAACACTATTACAATGTGACTATAATTTGTTTTATTCTTTTTAATTCATAAGATTGATCAATGGTCGGCAACAAATTTATTATCTGCGTTTTCTCAGCCGATTTTGGACGAACTGAATCCGCTGAAACAAAAACTCACATTGGTTTTGTTCAATCAGTTTAGATATGTATGGCGCATATTAGAAGACGTTTGTGAAGATAAAATACCATATTGAATAACTGTTTCGGTTAGAAATCATTATATTATTATCAAAATGTCCGATAGTCCTGGCTAATTGTGTTGAAAAGGAATCTGTTTGAAGAAAAAAAAATCGAAATCTTCCAAAAATTACTGCGGCATTGTGCTTAGAAGTACTAAGAAGGAATGGTCTGTGCGAGAGGAATTCGTGACTTTCAAAAATAAATAAATCAATAAATAAATAACGTCATACGCGACACTTTTGTTGACAGAGACAGAATGCGCTTACCACCGATGTGCATCTAGTATGGCTTAAACAGTTCACCAAACCTCTACATAAGGATAGTGACCGCTTCACTTACTTGTGCTAAGCTTTTATAGAATTGTCCATGGAGAAGTTGGAAATTTGCAACTTTAGATGTCCTCAGATCCGGCAGCTCATCAGAGATCCAGAGTTTGAAAACTCAATGAATGAAGTGATACTGTAAGCGTGGAAGAGATTTGTTCTGATAGTGAATACTTTGCTTGACAACAATAACGACAGAAACTACGAAGAACCTATCAACAACATTCTACTTTAAGAAACCTTCACTGCAACATGCGCGTCAAGATGAACTATCTATTTTCGCATACAGATCGATGCTCTGAGAAACTAGGCTTCATGAGTTACGAGCAAAGAAGGTGGCCAAGATGAAAGAGCACTTTGCGAGATCGAGATGAGTTGACGTTAACTGATGAATACATCCTCGGGAGACGAATACATATCTGTGGACCTTAGCGTGTAAAGTGGGCCGATAGTGCCATAAACATACCCAGAGTGAAGCTAATATTTACAGAGTGCATTGAAGTCTGTGTTTTTCGTAACTGTTTTATTTTATTTTATATTTGTGAACCGCTGTACGCCTCTCGTCGGCTGTCAAACCAGAAACGATGACACGGTCAGAATAGATTCCTTTTTTGTTATAGAGTTGTTGATTTTATGTTTATTACCAGATTTTTGTAAGCAAAAAAAAAAAAAGCAAAAAACAAACTCATGTTACATTTGCAGATATTTCGGCAAATATAACCAAATACCTCAGCGCTATTAAATACAATTTCATTATTAGTACAAGCAATGGCATATAAAACTTTAAAAAATATGTAAAAGAATTTTGACATTCCAAAAAACAAAAAAAAAAAAACAAATATCCAATCCTAATACTGATTCCGATATTTTAAGTTTTTTTTTTCTATTCCCGATTCCGATTAATCGCCCCAAACATATATGCCCATGCACACGCACACACACGGACATACACGCACACACACACACTTACAGCAAAACGGAGCCATAAAACCTGACATCGTAATATGGGACAAGAAGGAGAAAGAAGCAGCCTCATGAGAAGTTAGTGTTTCTAACGATGCATAGTTAAACAGATCTGAGAGGGAAAAGATAACGAAAGAGCAAGGTCTGACATAAAAGAAACTGGAAGTTTAGGAAGATCTTTATCATTCCAGTACTTTTGGGAGCAACTAAAAACAAATAATTTCAAAAAGTACATGGCCAATATAGTTGGAGAAACAAGTGGAGAGATTAAGTACAGTCAAAATCTTAAAAGGATCTCGCCGTAGAAATAATATTTGTCATCCGGTAGGATGCCCAGTTCCCATCTTAAACGAACTCATAGGAAAATTTTTAAAAATCACATGGAGACACGCACATATATAAATATATTAATACATATATATATATATATATATATATATATATATATATATATATATATATATATATGTATATGTTTTATTTTTTATTACCGTTTTATCTGTTTGGTTACATATGTTTCGGATGTTGGACCATATTTACGATCCAACAGCCAGCATATGTAACCAAACAGATGAAACGGTAATAAAAAATAAAACACATATTTGCTCTGCAATAGTATTGAGTACTCTCTTCAGGTTTTTACTAATTACCAGTTTTACCATATATATATATATATATATATATATATATATATATATATATAGTAATTTATAAAATATATATGGCGATTAAGCTACACTGAATATTCTGCGTTTCATCCACTGTAGGATTCGTCAGGCTTATGCGCATAAGCCTGACGAATCCTACAGTGGATGAAACACAGAATATTCATTGTAACTTAATCGCCATATATATTTTACAAATTACTAACTAGCTCTACCTACGTATTGAGCACTTTTGAAGTAAATAAAAAGTTTACGCATACATCTATACTTTCGTATATTAAATTTGTGTGAGTAAATGAAGTAGTTATATATATATATATATATATATATATATATATATATATATATATATATATATGTATGTTGGTGTGTTTGTGTATGGGTTTGTATATGTATGTGTGTGTGTTTTCTATGTCACTTTTATTTATATTATTTGCCAACGTATCTGGATACATTTTTGGTTAAAGCTAAGAATAATCAGATTGCTTGCGGCTTTCAAGAACATTTCATAGAAGACTGTGGAAAGCAGAATGAAAACAATATTTCTATTTTCGAACTAAAGACATATGAGAAAAACACATATAGTTTTATGAAACGGTTGTTAGAATTTATTACGCTTTGAAATGATATTTTATACATTTTATCCATTTGTTTGGGTTCCCATTTTATGGAAACATCATTTGCAACTTCAATTATCAAGAGATATTTGACATAATAAAAATAAAAGCTGTATTTATTATTGAAAAGTTACACACATACACGCATATATATATATATATGTATATGTGTATATATATATGTGCGTGTGTGTGTAACCATCTTTTACTTTATATATATATATATATATATATATATATATGTATGTGTGTGTTATGTTATTTGTTTTTGTGATACGTTTTTAATGAATTCAATTATTTATACGAAAGTGCATTTTTACCTAAATGCGAGTTGGGAATAATTTTCCCTTTGACCAATTTGGTACCTCCAAAAGGGGAGTGACATATTTATTGTTTTTAAAATATAATTATCCACTGACACGTGTTTCTCTGTCTACGACTAATTAAAGTGGCTGAATCTAGCGAGATTCGGGACCTCATACTAAGAAGCCTGAACTCTTACCACCTGACCACCTCGCATGATTGTTTGAGTATATCGCGATTTACGTAGATGTTATTTTATTTGCTTTTGTTTTTGTGATACGTTTTGAATGAATTCAATTATTTATACGAAAGTGAATTTTTCCTTTGACCAATTTGATACCCATAAATGAGGAGGGGGCATATTTATTGTTCTTAAAAGACTTCTTACCATGAGATCCAGATTTTTAAATTTCGAACGTACAGAGTCACCTCCCTTTCTACATCTAAAATATCCGATATTCGTAAATCTGAATAGAAAGGAACGAAAAAATAAAAAATAAATGATAAATTAAGATCCTTAATTTTAAATGAAGAATGAGAATAAAGTAAGTATAAAGTAATGTTAGACTTTCTTTCTTTATTGAATAAGTTTTAAACAAAAACGTTTTTGTTAATCACATAAATAGGTTAGCCGATATTTTTGTAAATAAACAAAGCAAATTCCAGATAAGAAATTAACATAGAATCGCAACAATATAACTTAGTTGATTAATCCGGATTAGAAAAATAATTTAAATTAAATAAAGAAATAAAGAAATTATATTTAAGAAATCAATTAATAGTATTAGTAAAACATATTACATGGACATATGTAATTAATGGTAAGGTTGTATGGTATGTTTGAATTTATTTTTAATGAAAATACGAAAATAGGTAAATATATAAATATATAAATATTTAAAGAACTTTGCAATGGATGAGATATAGGTAAACTATTTTCGCTTGTTTCCCTTTCCTTATAAGGGAAATGGTTTCCATAAGGTTTCATTGTTTAAATGTTTTTTATTGAACAAGTGTGACGGAAAGCTGTTCTTAAGAAACTTTTCAAACGACATAATGTTTGAATTTGTCCGAATAGTCTTGAAACAACTGTAACTAACGTTGAAATACATTATTTGTTGCTAACAATCAATTCTTTGATGTCTTGGTTTTTGTTAAACAATATATGAATGCTCAATTATGAAATATGATAATTTTGTAGCTGACAGTTTAAACCATCTCTTTTTGGCTTAAAACTTATTGGTATATGAACGATTACTAAATTTCCAATTATATAAACACAGTAAAATTCGGAATATTATAAATAAGACTATATATATATATATATATATATATATATAGATAGATATATATATATATATATATATATATATAATTATTTCCTCAAAACCCCTGGCCTTGATGGAGAGGAGACTAAAACTTGTTGCTATGGTGTCAAATGATCTGAAATAACATCAAGGGGAGACTTGATTCCTTATATTTCTAATATGTTATATCTCCCCTACTTTGGTAATAAGGTTTGATTATGAATATCTCCCGTATCAAATAATCCTTATACACTGTGAAATTTTAATTATGTAGGAAAACAAAAGGGGGGGTTATAAGATATTGGAATTATTAAGAATGAAGTCTCCCTTTGTTGTTATTTCAGATCATTTGAAACCATAGCAGCAGTTTTAGTCCTCCCTCTATCCAGGCCAAGTGTTTTGGGGAAATATATTTTTTTTTGTTATTCATATGCAAAACTAGGAAAACAAACCCTAACCCTAACCCTAACCCTAACAGGTTATTACGAACGAACTTTAATTTGTTTAATTCTGATCGATAGTCGCTGAAAATTGGAACTTATAAAATTGCAAAAATAGTGGTCTATCTATCTATCTATCTATCTATCTATCTATCTATCTATCTATCTATCTATCTATCTATATATATATATATATATATATATAGATAGATAGATAGATAGACCACTACTTTTGCCAATTTTATAAGTTTGTATATGTGTTTGTATATATAAATCTGTTTAATATATGTAAAAAAACAGTCCGCCCACTTAACTTGTAACAAATTATCACGTGACTAGGAAAAAATATATATAAGTAAATTAAAAAACAATCCCTACATTTATTTCTACAATATGCCTAAGGATGATAGAAGTACTTCTGTCGAAAGCCCTCGTGATTATGGATCCAACATATACAATTTCGAGAAAAACACAAATAGGACTATTCGGAGATTGGAGAAGATAAAAAGGAAAATTGTAAAACAGAATAATTCCGTGCTATTCAATAATATTTGTCTATCTATTTATCTACTATATATATATATATATATATATATATATATATATATATATATATATATATATATATATATATACTACTATATATGTGTGTGTGTGTGTGTGTGTGTGTGTGGATATTTCTATAATGGTAGTCAAACTGAATATTAAAATACTCACATCTTAAGTTCTTTGGGGCAAAACTACATGAAAATGTATAGGCTTTTTTTAAGATTATAATATTCTTCTATATTTACAATTTCACGAAAATTGGAAGAAAAACATATTTTCAACCCAATAAGCATATAAACGATATTGTTTTTGCACCAACATGATAAGTAAAATAGATATAACTAAAGTTTAATATAATAATTGTTAGTGATAATAAATTAACACCGGAAACATTTTAATAGAACACAAAAACTTAATCAGAATATTTGTATTATATAAACTAAGTGAGAAATTAAACCCAGATTATTAAAAAGAGAGCTAAGTGTGAACTATGATTTTAAAATTAAGGACGAGTTATCTATCTATCTATAAAAGGGAAATTTTCTGTGTGTGTGTGTCTGGGTGTGCATGTTTCACTACCAAACTACTTTGCCAATTTTCAGTCTAAAGTATTCTAAATAAATAAGGAGAAGCTTGTTATATATAGTATGATATATAAGATTGTATATGGTCATTAAACATAGTGTAAAGATTAAGGGGTATATGTATTAGGGTTAAATTGGGGGTGTATTGTTGCTGCGTGGGAATTTATTTTAACGCTTTGTGAGGTATCTATTTTCTATGGAGTGGTAATTTTGATTGGTGCCACCTAAACGGCAAATGGTGGCTATAAAATCGATTATAATTTTTTTTTGGGGGGGAGGGGGTTATGCAAGGTTGTAAAACTGAAAGGTAATATGCGGCAATATATTTATAAGTTTCTTCTGTTATGATATAAGGAGTATGATTGTAAGGGGGCGGTTGGAGATTATGATGGTAATGACTATGAGTGCGTTTAACTTTATGCAGAAGGTTAAGTATACATATAGATGGCAAAGTGGAGGAGTAAGAAAACCATTACTACTTATGAGAGTGGTAAAAATATACTAAATAATAGCAGGGTAATTATAATAGTACGAAAGATAATAATAATAATAATTAAAATTATAATAATAATAGTAATAATAAAGTTGAAAATAAAATAGAAGTAAAATTGGAGATAAAAATACAGATAAAGATAAAGACAAAATTAAAGATAACCATTAAATGGTAATAGCGGTAAAAACGAGACAGTAATAATAATGATAATAATACAGAGAGTAGTAACAATACTACTACCACTACCTCCACCATCACCGCCACCACTACTACCACTACTACTACTACTACTACTACTACTAATAATAATAATAATAATAATAATAACAACAACGAAAATACTGTTAATAATAATTATTAGGGGTGCGTAAAAGAAAGGGACACAGACAAGTGGGGGGGGCAGAGGAGCAGGGAATGGGGTTGAGGAGTGAGGGGTAAGTGGCCCCGTAAAAAATAAATACTATATCTAACAAGCTTCTCCTTATTTATTTACAATTCAATAAAATTCCCCCGACATTCTTTAATTCCGTTTAATCTTTTTCGTCCCTAATGAACCTTACGCTAGACGCCGCATCTTCCCCATGCTACTTAGCACCTTCTCTACTCTTCTGATGAGAAGCATTAAGCTTCAAAATGCCCTGGCATAAAGAGTCCCTCCTATCCTCCAAATTTTGCCTGTATTCCATTATTCAATAAATGATCCGTTCTATATCTACCAATATATAGTTTTGTGTCTTCATTTCATACTCTTGTTGTCCTATTGTATAAACTCCAATAATAATTGTTGAGCTTGGCATTATCCGGACAAGTCTCCTTTTGTGGAATTGAACTTTCTCTTTTCCTCTTACACATTCAGCTATATATATATATATATATATATATATATATATATATATATATATATATACATACATATATATATACATGTAGTAATTTAAAGTTTATGAGGGTTTCTTGAAGCATGAAAAACGATGTTACTTTTTGTATTGATTATTTTTATTGTTATTTATTTAAGTTTCGATACTTTTTTGTGACCAAGAGCGGAGGTCCGCTTAAAATATAAAAAAAAAAATACAATAAAAATATTAAATACAAAATGTAACATCGTTTTCCATGCTCCAAAAGAGCCTCATAACATTTAAATCACTATTCTAGAAGCACACGTGGACTTGTAACATTATATATATGTGTGTGTGTGTGTGTGTGTGTGTGTGTGTGTGTGTGCGTATGTATGTATATATATATATATATATATATAATTAGTTAAACATGTTTCTGCTATCAGAATAGAGTTTACGATCCGATAATTTCGTCGGATCGTACAGATTTGAACATTTATTAATTATAAACTTTCAAATGTGTCAGATTTAGCGAAATTATCGGATCGTTGACTTGATTCTCTTAGCGGAAACATGTGTAACTAAGCAGATAAAACCAGTAATAAAAATATATTTTTGCTCTAAAATAGTATTGAGCACAGTTTCAGGTGTTTATTACTTACCACTTATATATATATATATATATATATATATATATATATATATATATACACACACATACCCATATATATATGTGTGTGTGTGTGTGTGTGTGTGTGTGTGTGTGTGTGTGTGTGCGTGACAAATGTATTTTGATGTCTGATGAGAAGCTGTTTTGAAGTATAATTAAATGAAATAATGTTTTAATTTCTAAATGGTAATGAGACAGTTGTAGCACATAACGAAATACATCGGATGACGTTATTATCATTTATCTAATAATAATTTTCTGAAAGTCTCTGGCAAAGGCAGCACGAACATTCACGTAAAATAGTCCCGGGCATCTTCGAGTAATATTACTTGTTACAAATATTTCGAAATATAAGAATAACAACAAAACAAATACAGATACACACATTAAAAATAAAATACTAAATTACGCATGAATGTTATCATAAATGAAGTCTCAAATTAGCATGACGTCATATCCGGACAAGCATTTTAACTGTCTCATTCCTAGTGCGAATCGAAGGTAAAACGGTTTTTATATTTCCGGTTTTAATAAAGATTTAATTTGTTATTTATTTTCTCATTTTTATCCAATTTTTCGTATAATTTGATTTCATATATCATTTCCTGCTGCATTAGTAATTATATATATATATATATATATATATATATATATATATATATATATATATATATATGCGTGTGTGTGTGTGTACGCGTGCGTGTGTGTTATTTCCTGTTATATTAGAAATCTCGTATACAATTTAATATTATATCTTAAATTACTGGCTATTGCTAGAAGACACGCGAATTTAACAAATATGGAATGCAGGCTCCTTGACTATGACAGATATTGTGCACAATAAAAGTTACGCCGCATCAGTATTAAATCAGTTCTGCAAGATTCGGTGAAACAAAAGTTTCAGACTAAGATCTCAATTAAGATTTTGTAACAGCACCGCCTTGTCAACACTGCTATATGGAAGTGAAACTTGGCATATTAAAATCAACCAAGAGAAGGAATTAGATGTGTTTGATTCTAAATTCCTTGGAAAAATTTAATTGAATAAATTGAGCTATCAAATTACAAACCAAGAGCCAGTAACCAGAAACCAACAAGTGATGTTACGAATAATCTGCTAACGACGTCCAGGCCCGGACATATCCTGAGATCCGCCTCATTCAGAAACAAGTTGGTAAATGGAGCGTTTGTGGAAAAAGAAATGAAGGGAGACAAAAATAAAACTGGAAGCAGAAAATCAAGAAAGAGTTGACCGCAACGGGAAGAATCTGGAAAGACGCTTTAAACGATGGAATGCTTCGACTGCCTCATATATCGCAAAACGCAGGCATACGTAACTCTAAGTAAAGGAATACATTTCGAGTAATTGATAACTTTAGTAGAAATAGTAATTGTTTTTAAATTGTATTCTTCAAAACAATATTGCAAAAAAATTATGTTACATTTAATGTTATCTTTTGCTTATTGTCTAAGGTAAGAACATGCATTGTATATAGTGATGAAATTTCAGTTTGGGACATGTGCAAAATATGACTTATTGAGATACAACATGACACAGTGGCTCTCGCTATATCAACGTCAAGCCTGGTTTACACCAGATGGATAACCATTTGAGATACCAGGCGCTGTATGTAGAAGAAACCTGGCACCCTCCTGCAAAAATCTAACGCCATCATCTTAGCTGCCGGGGACCATTTGCTAATTTCCCGCCTAGGATGAATGCTATTTCGTTCGTTCGGTATTTACTACCCATCAAAACTACGATACTGAATTTTCAAGTATCTACAACAATTTTAAGTGCCTATTACAAAAAAGTCTAGAAATTTAATAAAGGCACATTGTAGGGCTTTCTTAGAGTTGCGGGTCTCATATTTCACTTAGAAAGCCTCTTATAGCTCCAGTAGCTTATCCGAAATAATCAATAGATTGTAGATTTAATCGAAATAAGAGATATTCGAAGTTTGAGGAGGTAGGAGCTTCTGTCTTCAGAGCCCCTTAGCAACTACTTATACTGTCTCATCTCACATATAAAGAGACTCCAAATTTTATGTAGATACGTTGACCTTTATTTCTATAGGAAAAACACTCACTTGACAACATACGGCGGATGTTTTCCAATTAATTCCTTCTATTTATTTATTCCGGCCGAATGAATCAGAGGGGATTACAAATTACATTGGTAATACCGGATCGTATACACTCATAACTTTAAAGTTCCATCTCTCTGTTGCACATATTTACGGTGTTTGACTCAAAAAAACATCACGACCATGGACTTGCATTAGAAGCGTCATTGAATTCTTCTATGCAGACAAAAATTGAACCGATCAACATTCACTTAAACCTGTTGAAGGTTTACAAAGCTGATGCAGGAGATGGGTTCGTTGATTTCAGAGTGAGCACAGAGATGTGAGTGATAAATGAGGATCCGGATTTTATGACAGGGGCATAACAAAAAACTGGCGTATGTGCGCTTAGAATGGTAATGTAAAGAAATAAATTTTGGGGCATAAAATATATCGTTCGTTTTTGTAGTTCTTCAACGTTATTTTTAGATTAAAAATAAAATAAGCAATAACAGACGGCATCTATTGGGATTCGGCAATGGCAGATCTTTGAAATGTTTTATTTTTCAATTCGTACTATAATTAAAGATATCCAAAAGATAACCTTTAGCATCGAGCCTCGAAGTAGCAAAATACGTGCAACTCAAGATCCAATTAACTCTAAGAACAGATCATCAAAGCTATCTTGCTTAAGTCTTTTGATAAGGGACAGAATGAACTCTGCAAAAAGATAAAGCCTATTCCAGATAATAAATATTAATATTCATGCATATTTTCTATTATTATGCTACAGATATATATGTTTTTATCTTACATGTAGCGAGTAATTAATATGAGTATCAATCAGGCATATCTATATATCTATAAAAGTGAACGTCTCTGTGTGTCTTTCTGTCTGTGTGACTGTGTACATTTTCCTTCGCAATAACTCTGTTAATTTTCAGTCTACAGACTCGAAATTTGTTATACAGGGTACTGAGATTTGGGAAAATCGATGTGATCGGTTTTCGGCTAGAAATTTGGCTGTTAAGGGGTCAAAGTTCAACGATTTGACCTTTGAGAACTCTACCAAAGTCCTCCGACAATTTTGGGTCTAATAACTTTAAATTTTAGATATAGGTTCCTTGGAAATGTATCTAACTTAATAACTTTATTTGAGACCAAAAAAATAAACTTTAAGGGGTCATAATAGGGATCAAAGTTAAAAAATTGACCGTTTTTGCTTTTTTTGTTTTTTGTTTTTTTTGCTCAGCATACACCTCAAAACACCCGGACAACGCCGGGCACCCATGCTAGCATATCTATAAAAGTGAACGTGTCTGTGTGTCTGTGTGTCTGTCTGTGTGTCTGTGTACATTTCCCTACGCTATAACTGTCAATTTTTAGTCTACAGACTCGAAATTTGATATATAGTGTACTGAGATTTGGGAAAATCTATGTGATCGATTTTTGGCCAGAAATTTGGCTGTTAAGGGGTCAAAGTTCAGCGCTTTGACATTTGAGAACTCTACCAAAGCTCTTTTACAATGTTGGCTCTAAACATTTGAATTTTTAGATATAGGTTCCTTTGACATACATCTACCTTAATAAATTTATTTGAGCCCAAAACAATAAAATTTAAGGGGTCATTATACGGGTCAAAGTAAAAAAAAAAATGATTTTTTTCTTGCTCAGCATACACATCCAAACACTCGTGCAACGCCGGGCCGAAATGCTAGTATATCTATAAAAATGAAGGTGTCCGTGTGTTTGTGTGTCTGTGTACATTTTCTTTCGCAATAACTCATTTTCAGTCTACAGACACGAAATATGATATACGGGGTACTGAGATATGGGAAAATCCATGTGATCGGTTTTCGGCTAGAAATTTGACTGTTAAAGGGGCCAAAGTTCAACGATTTGACCTTTGAGAACTCTACCAAAGTCCTCCGACAAATTTAGGTCTAAACACTTGAAATTTTAGATATAGGTTCCTTGGATATAGATCTAACTTAATAACTCGATTTGAGCCACAAAACAGTAAATTTTAAGGGGTCATAATAGAGATCAATGTTAAAAATATTGACCGTTTTTTTTTGCTCAGCATACACCTCCAAACACCCGGGCAACGTCGGGCATCCATGCTAATATATATATATGTATATATACATATAGATATATATACACATACATATATTGTACATATACATATATATATACATATATATACATATACATATATATACATATATATATATATATACATGTAAGACAAATAATACATTTGAAATATTACAAATGTATCCTTTGTCTTACGTAGAATCATAAAAATCTTTTGATTTGAAAGTTAAACATATCACACCATGAATTTTTAAATTCATTGAATGACTAAAATTTGATTTATTCGCTCTATATTTCGAGCAATTTTTTATTTAGGTGGGATAATACTTAAAGAATATTACTGCCAGTTATATCTTGTAAATCTTATAATCACAGGTTTCCATACCATCTGATTGTTGGATAATTTTATTCTGAAGTATATATATATATATATATATATATATATATATATATATATATATATATATATATATATATATATATATATATATATATACAGAGAGAGAGAGAGAGTAAATAATGAAAATATATATGGCAATTAAGCTACACAGAATATTCTCCGTTTCATTCCCGTGAGAATTCGTCAGACTTATCTCGCTCTACTTATGTAGTGAGCACTGTTGCAGTAAATACTGAAAATTTGCACATAAAATTATATCTGCGTATATCAATTTATGTGATTAAATGAAGTACTCAGCCACACAAACACACACACGCACACACATATATATATATATGAATATACATACATATATATAGTACTATATAGTAGTCAATAAATAAGTTATGTGTTATTACCTGAAATCGAAACCAAAACATTTAGCTCTTACGCCGCGTTGCCTACCGCTTGATCTAGCGAGAAATAGATAAGAAAGATGTAATATTCAACCAAGCAAAGTATTAATGAATTTGAGTATGCACCAAAGCAATAGAAATATGTCGCATTTTTCATGTCAACTTTCCGGCATATTTCTGCACGAGTTAGTAATCCATTCAAACCAAGAATTTATTCGTTACAACCCATACTTGGTGTATGAGTACTCTTTCGTGTGAATTACAGTGTAATATGAGCAGTAATTTAAGGGCGTATCGGTTAAATATTTTCGCACAGACAAATGCATGAATATATCTACTGTTTTGTTTATGTAGATACGCACAATAGGCTAAACAAGCTTCACAAATAAACAATACCTAATTTCAAAAAATGTTTTTATCTTCGTGCATATGTTGTATTATTACACTTAAACGGGCTAATGAACGATTCTTTTTAATTTATAACTACCTACGTAGTACAAGTTATATGCAAAATATTCTTTTGTTCTGGAATTAAGTTATTTTTGGAAATAAGTTTTAATTTAATTCTTATAGTGAGCTTTTATTTTTTTATTTGCTCAAAATCTCACTCATTTCTGAGTATTTGTCCTGCATTTGTCCCGCAATGTCCAATAATCGACTTTAATATTTTTCACTCATCTGTAAGAATATAGACGTAGAATGACTGTTTTTTAGCGCTGAATGTTGTTTTGTAATCGAATGTACAGTAAATGGGCATGTAAACCAAATAGATAATAATCGAATGCTGCTCTGTTATGCATATCGATATAAAATAAAAAAAGATTTGGTTAATTTCAGTTACCTAAAAGAATGTCTTAAACGATTTGTTAGAATTTATGAATTTACTAATAAAATGAAAATATAATATAAATTTTTGTACCAGATGATATGTAATTCATATATCTTTCTATATTAAATTATACATGCATGTACAAAATTTGATCCTATTTTTGAAATTACTGAACATTTAAATGTTGTAATATTGAAAACTGCTGGGTCCGTCAGCGTCCGGTCTTTTATTCCTCTCAAATTTCGGAAATTCTCGCGGTTAGTCTCACCCTCTTTCCCATAAAACAAACTTCTTCCACTTCTTCTTCCGTTTCTTTCTCTCTTAGCCCTTGTGTGTTGACAGCAAACAGAACATACTTCCTGTCTTTTGGAGGTGAATGCATTCGAAGAATTGCTACTAAAAATATTCAACTTGATGCTTAATGATGCTCGTGTATTTGCAAGAAAATATGACCGTATTTGCTGAGCGAACTTATCGTTGGCATTACTTATTAAACGTAAACAAAAAATAAACCGAACATTGATTGAGATTCAGCAATATTATTTTATTTAACAAGTTGTATGAATGATATCTAAGGATATTACTGTTAGTATTTAATTTTGAAAGGACACAAGCATGCATCGCCGAATTCAATTTATTCTCAGAACAAATCATCAAAGTTTCTGCCAAAACTAACGGTTTGATTTATTATCCGACGTGTCGGCACAAAACGAACTTCATAAATAAATAATGACAATTCCACATAAAAAGAAGTTTTAATCTCCATGCATATTTTCTATTATTATTCAGGGTGTTTACCAGGGGCGGCGAACTTTAAATTGCCAACTCTATTTTCTTTTGTTGCAGATTTGGAAACGATTTGTTACTTTTTGTTGGACAATTTACAATTAAAAAAAAACTAGCAAATTGCAAATGATACGATCAATTTACCGAGAAAAGCATTTGATTAACGAATAATTTCACGAAATGAACATGTCAACTGGCTACACTGTTCGTGATATTTAAACTAATTAGATTCTTTGGGAATACGTAAAGTCCCCTGTCTGCGCTGATAAACCAGACACAATACACTACTTCGAAGACACATTCCACGCGGTATTGCCGAAATACAGCCTAATTTAATGTGTAGATTTTGTGAAAAATTCGTCCCCTAGATTATACTATAAATTGTATTTAAATTATAAAAGCCAAAATTGAATGAACAAAATGTCTATATAATAAAACTATTTTCTATCATGTATTTTAATTAATATTTTGTCACCTCTAATAACTCTTTACTAAAGCAGAGCTAATCAATTTTTTCTATAATGTGTATTTATATACATTACGGATACAACATCTATGCAAAAACATCATTTGTTGTCGGATTGAGTTTGAAAGCCTTTTAATTTTAATTCTTCTAATGAGATGTTAGTGTTATTTGCTGAAAATGACAATTATCCCTTTTAATTATCTGTGTATTTTTTCCACACTTTACCTTTTATGTTCATTAAACCACTCTAATATTTGAACGCCTCTCTATGAATAAAGACTTAGAATGATTGCTTTCTTTCGGTCTTGCAATCTTAATTATTTTATTTTAAAAACTTACTAGCGGGGGTACCCGGCGTTACGCGGTTGCTTCGACGTATGTATGTAAGGAAGGGGGAGGGGTAAAGTAAAGAATAAGCGAAGTAATAGCCCTATTTAAATATGAAAAAAACGATGTAAACCTTCTTCAAGATATCGGCAAAACCAAAAATCAAACAAAAACAGCGAACAAACGTAAAACTTCCTTAAAAAAGAAAACGGAAAAACAAAAAGCACAAATCAAGGGGGCGGGGGAATGATTGACGTGTTTGAAAAACAAAAACAAAAACACAGCGAAAAGCGAAAACAAATGGCATAAATAACACTTTGATTCGTCCATTATGCGTTCATTCCAGTTTTTTTAAAGCAACTGCCAAGTAAAGAAACCCCAAACCGGTGTTCTTTCGTAACTGTCTCTTGTGGACGATCCCGCAACGGTGTTAAGTGGGGGCGGGGGAAGAGGGAATTTATTAGAGAGAAAATATTTTACAACTTTCATTGATTTTAACCAATTTTGGCAGTGAAATCTCAGCAGAAAGAATATAGGAATCTACGATTATCGAGGAAGTGGATAGGTAATAGGCCTATAAAACGCCTAAGATATTGTGCTGCAGTTTGTGCATATTACATTTGCAAGAAATGTATTGGTTTTTATCCTATTAAGGTCTAAATCAGAGAGGAAAATGAGTTCATTTTATATATATAGGGAGGGAGATATAGTAAATATGTATGCAAATCAAATGAATAAAATTAAAATATTGTTACTATATTTTTCATAATAAAATAGAAAAAGAATTTATTTATTTTAGTAATGTAAACACAATGTCTTAAAATATAGTTAAGCAATAAAAAAAAGATAAACATGGAATAAATTGTGGTAGGGGTTTGGACCAAACAGCTAACAGATAAACGATACGTCTATCTATGTAACCTGACCGTTACGCCCGACTGTGATCGTTACAATTCAAGCCTCCGTCGGACACCCCACGCCATCCAACCCCTTCGAAATAAACCCAAAACAAACAAACAATCAAAAAAATAAATACATTTTTTATCGTTTTTGTTTCTTCCGGTCCCGACAACAGATTAAAATTCTCTCGCCGCCATTGCAGGGCCACGTGTCAATTTTACCTGAGGTGGGTTTTTTTCCTGCCCAACCTCATGCTGGCATTAGCAGCCCTTTTTTCTTCCTTGACTTTATACGTCGACCTATTTGAAGTGTTCTATTTTTCCACGTGATGTTTTTTTTTTAATTTTTATTTTTCTTGTGCCTGCTCTCGCACACTTCCTAATTTGCATATGTACTTTTTCGGTTACTGCTGCTCGCATGCCAGCTATCTTACAACTTCCGCTAATATTCTCCCACTCGATTACACGATTTATGTTACGTCTATATAAAATAGGTATGTGAATATATATAATATGTATATATATATATATATATATGTTTATATATATGTATATATATATATATATATATATATATATATACTCGGGTTTTTGTTATTCAAAAGTAATAAACTAATGAATTCAACGAGGTTGTTAGATAGTGCTCAATAAAAAAGAGCTAATAATACTTATTTATTGTTAAATAAACATGTTTACATCCCACTGCTACAAACAGCCATTTGTTTTAATCAGACAACAGATATCATCAGGTATCGACTTGACTATTCAAATGTTTAATGAATAATGGATTTTTTTTTCTTTAGGTAGGAACTCTTAAAAGTTGGAGTTAAAAAACCTTAAAACACAGAACTTTAATTAAAAGATGTAAAGAGGGAGGGGAAATCTAAAGAAAGCTAATAAAAAATAATGGAGAGAGAATGATGTGGAAGAGAAAAAAGAAATAGAGAAAAATATATAGAGAGAAAAAAATAGAGAAAAAAACAATATAAAGGGTTATTATAAAAAGCCAGGGCTAGAAGAGAGAGAGAAAAAAGAGAATGATGAGAGATAGTTAAAGAGATAAAGAGTGAAAGTAAGAATTTATAGGAAGGGAAGTTTAGAATGTTAAGAGAATAGAGAAAAAGAGAAAAAGAATTGCGTGTCACCTAATTTATGGACAATTATACATTACAATGACAAGACGCGTTATTACAACAACACAACCAAAAAACACAATCTTAGCGTTTAAAGCGTACATGTCAAAAGTGACAGCGAATGTAAGCAACCGACATATTTATCATCTCACATACGTCCACGAGTAATATCAACGCAGTTTAAACATACGTCTACAATTAAATAAGCTCTTTATACTTAATATAAGTTTAAAGTTTTCACGGTTTATTTAAATAAATATATAAAAATAATGATAAAAAAATATAGTAAAATTATTATTATTAATAAAAAAAATAATAATAGTAAAAATAAAAATAATAATAATAGTAATAATAATAATAATAATAATAGTAATAATAATAATAATAATAATGTACCTTTAATGTTCTCTTATATCGCAATTTATTAAACGTCACTCGCAAAAATTCAGAAAGTGATCACGTTTTGTTTCAACGGTTAATTAAAAAAAAGAAGTCTTTTGGGACGCTGATATTAAAACTAAGTCTTTTCAAATCAGTTTGCACTCTGAAGACGAATGCGTGTTCGAGATAAGTGTATTTTAACTTTTTTGTTTAATTTCTAATATTAATAACTACATTCTATTTCAGTACTTAATTTATATTTTTATCTCCTGATTGTTTTATTTAATGATAGCGTTTTCTCGTCATAAATGTTTATTATATCTACCATGTTGATTGCATGAACGGATTAGGAAATTGTATTCGTTGTTAATTCGTGAGAGGTGAACCTATAACCATACGTTCCCTTTAAAAAACACGCCAGTTGGACTTTTATTAAGTACACTAATTAATAGATATTTTTTTAAGGAGAGTAGAGAACGTTTTATGGAAGCGTTGTCGATAGCTGTAGTTACTCTCGCTTCTCTTTATTTGTCACTCAGTCCTCATTTTTTTAATGAGTGATTTTTCTGACAAAGGGAGAAGAAAAAGCTGTATTCTAGGTTGGCAGTATTTTGCGTGAACAGTCGGCAAAGATGGCGGAAATTTTCTGTTCTATGTGTATCCTTGTAGCCATGCCACTAGTAAGGGTGCTGGAGGTAAACGTTTTATCTAGGCTGACGTTATCCGCCTGATAGTCAGGGACCCGAACCTTGGATTAACCACTAAGGAGGCTGTCCTATCAGCAGGTGCAAAGTACTGGGGCTGCTGTATTGCCATTTGGTGAATGGATTCTGCACCATGCAGTAGTCTCTGGTGGGGCCTCTCGATGCCATACTAGTGGGTAATTGTTACGGCTTTATCTTATCATGTGCTACAAAAAAAAATCTTCGTTACTTTTCTCTCTTTGTTTCCCCTCTCTGTCTTGCTCTAAACAAGTCTGACGACCTAGTCCACAAACTCCAAAATTCCATCATGACAAGTTTCAATAAAAAATACACGATTAAACCCGGATCTGAAACTTCCAACGTAGACCCCCACTACCATGTCTCCTTCTCCAACATCAGGGGTCTACGTTCTAACCTTCCAGAGGTTGAAGCCCAATTACAGGAGACTAAACCAGACCTTTTCTTTTCAAGTGAAACAGGAATTGGACAGACTATTTCCCTAAATGAGTTCGTAATTAAAGGATACTCTAACCTAACTTCCAAAACTGACCCCCAAGATCGCCATGGGCATGGAATATGTGCCTATATTAAAGATAGCTTTCCATGTGGTAAGGACATCTCCAGAGAAGATCCTAACTTACCCTATATGTGCTTCCGAGTAGCACTAGCTCACACTACGGCATTTATATTTACTCTCTATCGCCCCCATAACAGCGGAGTTACTATCTTTAAAAGCATATCTGAGAAAATTGACCAAGTTCTATTAGCGTATCCTTGAGCTAACATTCACGTATGTGGAGACTTCAATGTTCACAATGTAGAATGGTTGACCCACTCAAACAAGACCGATGATGAGGGGAGATTCTGTCATGATTTCTCCATTGCTTATGACCTCACTCAGATTGTTCACGAACCCACCCGTGTGCCCGACAATGACGGCTAGTAGGCAAGTCTCCTAGACCTTTTTCTCACAACTTGCCCTGAACTATGTTCAGTTTCCGTTCTGTCTCCTCTTGGATCTTCCGACCACTCAGTTGTATCAATTAAGATAAAAATGAAATGTAATAAGTTCTCAGACGTACCTCTCCATCGTACAGTATATCGATACACTATGGCTGACTGGGATAGTTTCCGTACATTTATATCGGATCTTCCTCTGCGTTCCATGTTTAAAAAGAATGTGTCGTCTATAGTATCAGACCTGACAGAATGGTTAGTTGTAGGTATAGACAATTTCATACCCTCGAAAAAGTTCCAGCAAAACCCCAACAGCCAGCCATGGTTTTCTCCAGAATGTGCTGCTGCTATTGAGCACAGAAATCACTTTTTCCACTGCTTCCAAGGTAATAGATGTATGGAAACTAAAACCGCTTTCAGAACTGCCAGCAACCATTGTAAGAAAGTAATAAAGAACGCAAGAGAGTTATATGCTCAGTCCGTCAAGTCCAAAGTAGCTTAGCAGCGGCTTGGTTCCCACCAGTTTTGGCAAATTGCAAACAGAATCTTGAACAGAAGCGTGTGCTCCATCCCAACTATCATCAATGGACCTGAGTTAATCTCGTCAGCATCAGACAAAGCCAAACTCTTTGCCAAGAACTTTGCAGCCAATTCTACCCTTTGCGACCAAGGCCGCCAACCCTCAATATTTCCTCATGTATCAGAAAACACACTATGTGATATACAAATATCTGTATGTGATGTTGCCAAGCTAATCAAAAACCTTGATTCCAGTAAAGCAACCGGCCCTGACGATATTCCAATTATAGTACTCAAAAAATCAACCAGAACTAGCACCCATACTTACAAAACTGTTTAAACGTTGTCTTAAGGAGAATTGCTTCCCATCACCCTGGAAAATCTCATCAGCATGCCCTGTATTTAAGAATTCAGGTGATCGTTCATCCCCTTCTCAGTACAGGCCAATAAGTCTCCTGTGCGTCATGAGTAAGTTGCTGGAATCTGTGTTAAATAGTAATCAACCATCTCAACAAAAATAACCTTCTTAGTGACACACAATATGGTTTCCGTTCTGCTAGATCTACAGCAGATGTGCTTACAGTTATATCTCATAGGATTAGCGAATCTCTCGACAAAGGCAACCTTTCTCGGGCAATTGCTCTTGACATATCAAAGGCCTTTGATAGGGTATGGCATAAAGGTTTACTTCACAAGATCTCCAGCTATGGTAATGCTGGAAATGTCTTCTCAATTATTAAATCATTTCTCTCTGATAGGTTCATAAGAGTAGTAGTTGATGGGCAAAAATCAGGAGCTCACAGTATAAATATTCGAGTCCCTCAGGGTCGATACTGGGCCCAACTCTTTTCCTGATCTACATTAATGATCTTCCAAATCACATTCTTACATCATTCGTAGACATTTTTGCTGATGACACTACCATCTATGGTAGCACATCTAAGACAGTAAACGACCAAGTCTCCTCTGATCTTGATCACGTTGTACAATGGGGAAAGGAGTGGCTGGTTACTTTTAATGTATCTAAAACCAATCTTCTATCTTTATATCATCAACGTTCTGATCCCCATCTGGCATCAATTAAAATGAATGGCTCTCGTCTTGGGGAGGCCTCAAGTTTTGACAGGCTTCTGGGCTTGACCTTTACTCCTGATCTTAAATGGAATACGTACATCAAATCTGTTGCCAAGGCCGCTGGAAAAATGGTCGGATCCTTCTATCGATCCAGTAGATATATCACTGCCGATGCAATTCTCTATCTATATAAGAGCCAGATACGTCCAAGGATGGAGTACTGTTGCCACATATGGGAAGGAGCTGCTAGAAAAGACTTGTCCTGCCTTGATAGGGTTCAAAATAGACTTCGTGGCCTGGTGGGAGATGTCATTTTCTCTTCGCTGCAACCTCTGTCTCACAGAAGAGATGTTGCGAGTTTGTCTCTGCTTTATCGTTATTTTCATGGAAAGTGTTCAACTGAGCTTCAATCTATGGTCCCCCCTCGCCAAACTTTCACAAGAAACACTAGACTAGCTGAAAACATTATCAATAATTTTCCCCACTCTTTATCTGCACCTAATCCTGAACATAGATTCCATGATCAAAGCTTCTTTCTTAGAACTGCACGCCTGTGGAATTGTCTTCCGTTTTCCTGCTTTCCAGCTTTCTATAATATGATTGTCTTCAAGTCCAACGTGAACAAATTTCTGATGAGCCGTTCCACTTAAGTTAACAAATTTACCGAACTCCCATTACTATCGATTACTATATTGTCCTTTTGACTACTCTACACTCTTTAACCCTTATCCTTGAGTGGCCTATCTGCCTTGATAAGTGGTGACGTTTATGTAAAAAATAAAAAATAAAAATAAAAAATAATAATAATAATAAAGATATATATAATACTTCTACTACTAATAATAATAAAACAGAATAAAATTAATATTTATTATCTTTTTTATATAACATATTTAGTCATAAAAGGGGACTGAAGAAAGTAAAAACGACTAATAATTAAAAATATAATCTACTAATATTTATGTAGATAGAAAGAATACAATATATATATATATATATATATATATATATATATATATATATAAAGGTGTAACTCTATACTATTAAGTTGAAAATTCAAGTTGGTTAAGTATAATTATAAAGTCATATTAAATCACAATTTAACTTATTCAAGACAATATGAATAAAAACATAGATACAAGTACACTTACATATAAATATATTCAAGCAAAAGAAGTAATTAAATCTACAAAATACTCAAAAGTAACCAACCACACAGGTAAGTAGTAATACATTAAGAAATAATAAAATACATATGTATATATCCACAAAGAACCAACAGATATACAAATATATATATATATATATATATATATATATATATATATATATATATAGTTATATGTATACACAAACATACATATATATATACACCAATATATGCACACTCCTTATGCATAAAATATATATTACTTAAAAGAATTTCAAGCTGCACGGAAGTTGTCCAAAAAACGGTTTTGCCCAATGCAGCTATTAAAGTGTTAGTTCAATCGAGATTAAGAGTAAAAAACCAAGTGAAAACCTTTCTATAATTTTTTTTTTACACGGTGGTCACCACTTATCAAGGCCCGGAAGCCACTCAGGGATAAGGGTTATTGCAAGTACAGTACGTTAGTGTGGAGATTTGATGAAGTGTTTAATTAAGGGGGCGGTTCATTAGGAATTTCTTAACGTTGGACTTGAACACATCCAAGTTGTAGTCAGATGGGAAGCAGGCAGACGGAACAGAGTTCCACAGGCGTGCAGTTCTAAGAAAGAAGCTCTGTTCATGGAATCCACGTTTTGATTTAGGCACAGATAAAGAGTGGGGGAAATTTTTCACAGTAGATTCAGCTAGACGGGTATTTTTCGTGAAAGATTGGCGAGGGGGGACCAGACATTGGAATTCAGACGAGCACCTGCCATGGAAATAACGATAAAACAAGAATAGGCTCGCAACGTCTCTTCTGTGCTGCTTTTAGCAGTTCCTGCCCAGCTATGGCAGCAGTATTCCATCCTTGAAATTATAAATCAGCTGTTCAATGTAAAATTATAGGAAAACTCACAGTGATGATAAGACGAGGTAAAATTCAAGAAATAATTAACATCTGGCACGGAGCAGTCGACATACGAATGAGCAACTCACAATCTCCATAATAGAGGCGAAAATAAATGAGTGACAACCGTTATTTAAATTGCTAGTTTAATATTAAAAGATTTAAATATATACTCTCACATAAAATACACACAATATAAATATACACTTGTGCCCGATATTATTCATACCCCTCGGATCTTTGAGATTTCTATAAGAATATTGCTCAAACCAGAAGGTAGACAACATTAAAGGGATTTCAAACAATAAATCAAGCATAAACATTTAATTTAAACTCAACAAATAAATAAATTATGTAAGTTTGAAACATTATACAAAGAAAAACAATAATGGCACTAGTTCAAAATTATTCATACCTCTCTTACTAATAGTCAATAGCATGCCCTTTATTCTTAATAACTGCCTGTAACCGTTTTGGATATTTATCAACAAGGTTTTTACAAGCATCAACAATGATTTTTGACCATTCTTCAATGCAGTAGTTCTCCAACTCCCTCAAATTTCTAGGTTTCCGCTTTTTAACCTCAGTTTTCATTATGTGCCAGACGTTTTCGATAGGGTTCAGGTCGGGACTCTGGCTAGGCCATTCCAAAACATTAATTTGATTATCCTCAAACCATTTCTTGACTATTTTGGCAGTATGTTTTGGATCATTATCCTGTTGAAGGACCCAGTTTGGTCCTAAATGGAGCTTCTCCGCATCCTGTCTAATGTTTTTCTGGAGTATCTCCAAATATTGCTCCTTCTTCATGGTTCCAACTATCTTGACCAAACTACCTTGACCACTAGCCGAAAAGGAGCCCCAAAACATTAGGCTACCACCACCATGTTTCACCGTGGGTATGGTGTTCTTTGGGTTGTAAGCTTCTCCTTTCTTCCTCCAAACGTAAGAAGCATCCATATGGCCAAACAATTCAATTTTTGTTTCGTCAGTCCACAAAATACTTGGGAAAACGGACTCTGTAGAATTCACATGGGTCCTAGCAAACTTTAGACGTGCTGCAAGGTGTTTTCCGGTGTGCAATGGAGTCCTTCTTGGTCTTCTTCCTTTCAGACCATTTTCATGCAGAGTCCTTTGCAATGTTTGCCTTGATATTTTTATGCCAGAAGACTCCAGATTTTCTAAAATGTCCTTAGTAGTGGTGGTTGGATTTGCATTAACACTTCTTACAATATTCCTGGTGGCTCTAGCAGACAGTTTCCTTCCTCTACCAATCTAGTTGTTTGTTGTGGGGTGGCTCTGGAATTTTTTGATGATGCTCTGTACTGTTGCTGTAAGGACCTCAAATTTCTTGGAAATTGATTTGTAACCTAAACCATCCTTATGTGAATTCACAATTTTAGTCCTAAGATCATTACTAAGCTCTTTTTTCTTCCCCATTCTAATAATTTTTATTCTTTTATTGGTTTTCAGTTGATATCATTTTAATTTCTGAAAAAATGCAAAAAACGAAATGAAATTAATCAAAGGTTGTATAAAAGCATTCAAAATAAGAATCAAACAGGAAACAGACAGTCAGAAACTCGATTAATACTGAAAAAATAAGAGGGTATGATTATTTTTGAACATTGCAGATTTTATAAATAGCTGTATATTTCTTTTATTACAAGTATCCCGAGATTTTAAAATGACGAAAATGATCAGAAGAGGTTTATAAAGAATATGT
>NC_136514.1:25179089-25196589 GCF_053919585.1 Euprymna scolopes | reverse complement strand
GTAGAAATTCGCCTTTCACGTGCACCACAGGTTGACGACTTTCGAATTACAACATTTAACTACCTAATTAATAGATGGGTAAAAAAAAAAATCCCTATTTTGTTTATCTTAATTTTTTATTTTTAAAAGCCTACCTAAAATAAATTTGTCTAATTCTTAATTTCTTATGTTATTGAAAAAAAAAGAGAAAGTAAATATAAAGAATTACTCCAACCTCTAAAATTCCTTTAAATTACCATTTTTATAGGCTCTCGGGGCCGCTGAAAACGAAAATAACGTTTTAAAAATAGCATCCATTTTTTTCTATCGAATTCATTTGCTGTTTTTATTGAAAACTATTTTCTCCCGGATTTTTGATAAAAATTTCCATGAAGGACCGTGCGTCTCACTTTCGTATATAACAAAAAAAAATATTTTAAGATTTCGGTGTGCTAAAAAGGAATCTGCAAACCGTTTCCGTCGCAAAAAAAAAATAGTTTTTATGATATGAAGAAATTAATTTTCGAACAGTAGGCGATCACTTTTTCATGTAAATTAAACTTAAAATAAGCACCCACTTTCTAGCTACCTGAGAGAGGGGGGGATTTTTCCCATGTTTATTGGCTAAACAGCTTTTGTTTATGCTCGCGCGTAGCATAAACGAAGGCTACGGCTGTGAAATGGGAAATAGTCCCAGAGTCCAGGGGTTATTACCATGCAAAAGAAATCAAACAAAAAACTTTTTAGCCAAGAAACCCACAGAAAAATGCTCCTCTCTCAGGTGGTCAGAAAATGGGTGCTCATTCTAAGTTAAATTTACATGGAAAAGTGATCACCCACTTTTCGAAAAAGTAATTTCTTCATATGAAAACTTTTTTTTGCGACGGAAACGGTTTGCAGATTCGTTTTTAGTACACTGAAATTTTTGGGGAAGATTTGCCGTTTAGTTGTACAAATATCCTCAAACCAGGTAATCACTAAAAGAGACTCGTAAAAGTCGTCATCTGTATCGATCAAAAGTTTAAAACCATTGATTATATGTCAGCCTACGTCACAGTAACATATATTGAGTGAGTTCTTAACAGTATTTTGTATAGTTTTTTAGTTTAAACTCATTTTCCCAAAATTTCCCCAAACTTAACGTGTTCGATACAGTCTTTCGCCATTTGTATTTTTCAAATATATTGATAAACACTGCATGTTTTTGAACCGATTAAACATTATACATTACAAAAAAACACTAAAATCTTATCCAGTTAGGTAGAACATTTACTTTTCTTGCCTTTGATAACATTTATTTGCTATATATTTATTTTCTGACAACTTCTTTGTATCTGTGTTTAGTAATACAAACCCTTTTCATTTAATGTAACGTTTAGTCGGCTCGAAAAACAGTTTTTATCGGTGTATTTGAAAGATGCAAATGGTGGCAGACACTGTTGATTACGTTACGTTTGAGAAAGTGAGTTTAAACTAAAAGAACTATACAAAATACTGTCACAGACCCACCGATTATGTCAGCCTATGTCATGGTAACATATATTCGGTTGGGTTTTGACCCTGTATTTTATAGTTTTTAGTTTTCAACTTACTTTCCCAAACTTAACGTATTCACCAGAGTATGCAACCATTTCTGTTTTTCGAGCGGATTAAACATTTTACATTACATAAAAACACTAAATAATTATCCAGTTAGGTAGAAACATAACTTACCTTGCCTTTGCTTTCATTTATTTGTTTTTGGACAACTTTTTCGAATCTGTGTATAGTACCCCCCCCCCCCTCCAATCACTCAAATATCAATTACTAACTCACATTTTTCTATAGAAAAAACAAAAAAGAAAAAAACATTTAGCGTTTCAACATTTTTCTACCTTCAGCTTTATCCACTGATTGTTGGTCGAGCCCAAGCCATGATTGACGGTAATCCCGAGGATCAGGATCCAATTCTGCAAGAGTACCATTTTTTTTCATTTTCGCCTTTTTTATTTTACTTTTTGGAGTGGATTGCTGTACTAAGAACATAAGAAATATGCATTTCTGTTTTTATTAAAATTTTCCATTACACCAAATTGAGCCACAGCAACGCGTGGCAGGGTACAGCTAGTTATGATATATATATTATGATATATATATATATTATGATATATATATATATATAAATATACATATATACATATACATATATATATATATATATATATATATATATATATATATAGTCATCCACATAGAGTACTGTTTCGTTGAATCAAATCTCATCGGTGCGGCTAGACTAGCACTTTTCTCTTTCCGAGGATGTAACCTAAAACCATCAGTCTTACCAATCGAATCCAAATATTTTTGGAAATAAAGCTATGCTTATATATGAAGATAGTTATAGTTAAATTTCTAAATGATATTTATCAGAGGCTGCTCCACCCAACCTGTTCCCTAAATCATTCAAGCGAATACGTAATCTCCGGGAGCGCCCGTCGGCGTCACTTCACTTGATACGTTCAGTAAAATTGTACCTAGATGACCGAAGAAGAAATTTGATATGTTCATGTATGTAATCATTATGCAGCTTCAAAAGCCATCATTCATCACGAACATCATACACGCGCATATTTACGTATCCTTTATAGATAAAAGTTAAGATTTTTACGCGGTTAGAAATCTGAATATTGAGAGGTCTATTAAAGCACAAACAGTGATACAAATGAACACATAAATTGCATGATGAGGATAAACGAAATCTGTGCTTGAAAAACGATTGCATTTGAGCGGCACATTATTTATTTTGTTATTTGTTTAGAGTTTACTGTAAATTCAGCAGATTAAAAATATATGCTGGTAAATATGTCCATATATATATATATCATATATATCTATATATCTATAAAAGTGAAAGTGTCTGTGTGTCTGTGTGTTTTGTGTGTACATTACCCTACGCAATAACTCTGTCAATTTTTAGTCTACAAACTCGAAATTTGATATACGGGGTACTGAGATTTAGGAAAAAATCGATGTGATCGATATTCGGCCATAAATATTGCTGGTAAGGGGTCAAAGTTCAGCGGTTTGACCCTTGATAACTCTACCAAACTCCTCCGACAATTTTGGGTCTACACACTTGAAATTTTACATATAGATTCATTGGACATGGATCTAACTTAATAACTTAATGTGAGTCCATAACAGTAAATTTTAAGGGGTCATAATAAGGATCTAAGTAAAAAAATTGACCGTTTTTTTCGTTTTTTTGCTCAACATACACCTACCAATACCCGGGCAACGCCGGTCACACATGCTAATATATATATATATATATATATATATATATATATATATATATATAAAACTACTACATAAAATTAATATACGAAAGTATAGTTTTATGCGTAAACTTTAAGTATTTACTTCAAAAGTGCTCAATACGTAGGTAGAGCTAGTCAGCAATTTATGAACTATATATGGCGATTAAGCTACACTGAATATTCCGCGTTTCATCCACTCTAGGATTCGTCAGGCTTATGCGCGAATTCGGTGGTTGTTTCTCGTTTTTATATGGTCCTCTTCTGTTGAGGATTTTAGTTAGCCAATCAGCTTTCTAGTATCCACCGCGCCCCTTCCTATCAACAAATGGGCATGCATTTTATCGAAAAAAGGATCCATTTAAGAACTAGGTTAGTGGTTTAAGGCAGACCTTTTCCTTTTTTTATATATAAATATACATATGTGTACATACATATATGCACACATATATATACATATATGTGTGATCGTTTATGCATATTCATGTTTATTTAATTTATGTATTTGTTTATTTTCTATTGTTTTTGTTAGTTTTAAAGCTATTTTGTATCGCTATCCTAGAGTAAGTTTTATTTTGTGAACACAGTTATTTGCTATTTCTCTTCTACAGTTTAATAGATTTTGGGGTTCTTAAAAGTACAGGATAGCAAATTTTTCATGAAGGCATTATTAACATGGGTCGTCTAAATGCCTACACGTTGTAGCTTATATATATATATATATATATATATATATATATATATATATAAACAGTTGAGCCCAGCGTTGCCCGGATGTTTGGAAGTGTATGTTGAACAAAAAAAAAAAGCGGCCAATTTTTTTTTAAACTTTGACCGCTATAATCTTCACTTATCATTTATTGTTTTAGGCTTAAATCAAGTAATTAAGTTAGATACATGTCGACGGAACCTGCATCTAAAACTTCAAGTGTTTAGACTCCAAATTGTCGGAGGAGTTCGTAGAGTTCTCAAAGGTCAAATCGCCGAAAACAAATCCCATCGATTTTCCCAAATCTCCCTACCCTGCATATCAAATTTCAAGTCCGTAGACTGAAAATTGACAGAGTTATTGCGAAGGAAAATGTACACAGACAGACAGATAGACACACATACGCGTTCACTTTTATAGATATCTAGATACACACAAACACACACATTATATATATATACATATACATATATATATATATATATATATATATATGTATATATTTATAAATACGTGCGTGTGTGTTCGAAATTATTAATAAAGCCGAACAAATGCTTTTCTAAAGTAAATAAACACATTGTTTATTTAATTAAAAATTTTCGGTTTTCCATAAAGAAACCTTTTTTTCAAGTGTTTGTTTTTCTTGTTCTTCGACATCGTGCTTTTTTGTGTTTTTCACGTGCACGAAGATTTCTGTTATATATTAGTCCGAGTAATATATATTATGGCGCCGTGTATATATATATATATATATATATATATATATATATATATATATATATATATATACCTACCGCTATATATGCACCTACCGTTAAAGATATACATACATCAACAAATGATCGGGTTTAGCTAATGATTCTATTTTAGAGAGGGGGATAATCCCCAATTGCAAACGCATTTATATGGTCCTGGGATATATAGACCGTTACAGTATACTAATATACGGCTAAGGAGTGTAACACGCATATATATATATATATATATATATATATATATATATATATATATAAAACATAAATAACATACACGTATACACGCACACACACGTGCATACATACATATATACACTAAAGCTCATAATCATATGTATATACACTCAACAGAAAACGCACGCCTACAAGCTCGCATATATATATATATATATATATATATATATATATATATACATCCACATATATAAGGAAATTAAATTAATGGAGACAAGATCATGCACACGCACATATACATATATATACATATATATATGTATGTATATACACACATACACAAATATATACACATATACACACATATACACATACATACACATATACATACAGATGTGCAGCCATGTATATATAGACATGTACAAACATATACTTGCTAAAACATTCACATGTATAAGTACACATATAGAAATACGTAAATATTTACATAGCTACAGCGCATGCAACATCCACCCTCTCATGCGTCTCTACATATACACTCACATAAGCGTGAACCCATGCTTATACATATAGGGGCAACATGCCAAAACTAGTTCAGGTATCGTGACTTTAGTGGTTTTGAGCTGGCTATACTTGAATTTTTTCCTGTGCTTGCATAACGAAATAAGCTCGGTTTATATAGTAAGATATGAAAATATGTATACCTGCTAAGCTCACAGAATTTCCTGTTTTTAATCACCGTGAGGACTCATTAGGTCTCTGCACGAGGCTGAAACGCGGAGCATTCTGTATAGCTTAATCGACATATATATTTATATATTTAACTATATCGCTCTTCTGACCTATGGTAAATATTAGAAAACCGAGGCATGAAGCATTTCTACTTATATATAATAGGTTCTTTGTGTTGTTCTGTGAGTTCGTTCCTGATTGATTCCGAAACAACTGGCCTGATGTGTTTGAAATATTGCTCAAATATAACTTATGTGCCTGGAATAATCCTCAGTAGTGTTTTCGATAGATATAAAAAATCGATACTCGAATTAATACCTTTTCTAAATTAATTTTTGATAATTTGGCTTTGCCTGTTGCGATAATGCCAGTGAGTTATCACGGACCAATTAGAGATCTTTATATTAAAATACTTTTTATAAAATTCTTCCGGTTTGTGTTCACCTGCTTCAAAGTCAACCAGTTCGTTTACAAAAATTCATAAAACTAAAGAGTTTTTATTGACATTCATTGCTAAGAACAAAGAAGGATAGATGTATCGAATAATATCAAGGGAATTTAATCTACCACTTAGTACAGTTAGACACGTTATTAGAAAGTTTAAAACTCTGGTTAAGCTGTCGGAAATCTTCCATGATTAGGTCGCCCAAGGAAATTAAACGAAAGAAAAACCAAGGTGGGTAAGTAGAAAGGCACTAAGAAAATGTCTTTTACCCGTGTTGAAATTCAAACCGTCCTCTGAGAAACTGGGATTTATGTGAGCAAGGATACAATCAGCAGAGCTCTTAATCGTACGGGGTTTGTTTCAAGATCTTCAAGAATAGTTCCATTGTTGAAGCGTTAACATGTTGAATCACGTTTGAATTACGTTTAAACATATGGGGAGAAACCACAAGAATTTTGGTACAAGGTAATCTGGCCAGACAAAATGAAAATCAGAATCTTTGGAAGAAGCAGAGCAACACAAGTATGGCGGAAAAATGGCGCCACCTTCAACAAAAAGAATACCACTCCTACAATGAAGTTTGGCGGTCATTAGATTGTGGTATTTCATCCAAATGTACTGGTAAATTAGAAATCATCAATGAGCATATGTACAGGGATATTCTGGAGAAAATCCCCCGGAAATCTGCTGATTTGTTGCGATATAATAGCAATTTTGTATTTCCGGACGACTATGATCCCAAACATACTGCCAAACTAACCAAAGAATGGCGTAAAAATAACAAAGTTGAAGTTCTTATTTGGCCCAGCCAGTCTCCAGACTTCAATCCAATTGCAAATTTGTGGAAAATATTGACGATTGATGTTCACAAAAAGAATTCACAAAATATTTAACACCTTACAAGAGTTCTGCAAAGAAGAATCGTACAAGATACCTGTAAATCTTTGCAAAAACAGATCCGTCTTTCTTTATGACCTATTTTTTTTTTTTGCCATACCAATTAGAATAATAATCTTATTTGGTAACTGAATGACGAAATCATCATCATCATCATCATCATCATCATCATCATCATCATCATCATCTACACCATAGCGTATGAATACGAAACTTTATGTAGCTTTATGAATTGTAAAATTATGGTGGATGGTGCATCACTTATTTGCTACTGTTCTTTCTGGTATAAGACTTACTACTACATCCGATATTAAACTTATTAAATAAATCCATCCATCCATAACCTTGAGCCCCTAAGGGGCATAGGCCATCTAAAACTTTGTAGATGCTTTTGTAGCGACTGAGCTCTTTTAATGGGGTGAGAGTGTTGGCCCCACGTCCAACCTTCCAAAAAGGTACATACAGCACCTAGCCTTATTCTAAATATACTAATCTCTATTTCAGGTGACTCACACAATCGACGTCTTTGCGGCAGACCCTACACTTAATACTAATGTCGAGACCACTATTTTTTTTAAAGCATTGGTCAATATACTATAATAAAAAATATGCTACATAACAAGTAAACATATTGTTAAAATTATATATTTTTTTATTTTCCATATCATATATATGTAATTTTTATATGAAGATATTTTTTCTCGTGGAAAATTTGCAAGAAAACGATCAGTTTACTTCAAGTTTTCCATGTTTTATTTAATGCAGTTTCGATTTCCAGGTGGAAAAATTCGATGGAAATTTAATCTCTATATACATTTATTTGTTAATGGCTTTCTTCATAAATACATTGTCTCGTGATAATGAAACCTTTTCTTGCTAATAGAAATCGATTATTTGGTTAGATACTTTATAGTGAAACTTGCTGTTTGTTGATTACATAACATTCAATCTTCACTTAGCTAGTGTTATATGGATTTAGACATTCGCTAATAAGGGACTCGTGTTACCATTACAACAAGTGAACATACATGCCCTCCCCGTCATGCATGTTTTTTTTTTTTTTACACAGTGATCACCACTTATCAAGGCCCGGAAGCCACTCAGGGATAAGGGTTATTGCAAGTACATTACGTTAGTGTGGAGATTTGATGAAGTGTTTAATTAGGGGGCGGTTCATTAGGAATTTGTTAACATTGGACTTGAAGACATCCAAGTTGTAGTCCGCAGGGAAGCAGGCAGACGGAACAGAGTTCCACAGGCGTGCAGTTCTAAGAAAGAAGCTTTGTTCATGGAATCCGCGTTTTGATTTAGGAACAGATATAGAGTGGGGGAAATTTTTCACAGTGGATTCAGCTAGACGGGTGTTTTTCGTGAAAGATTGGCGAGGGGGGACCAGGGATTGGAGTTCAGACGAGCACCTGCCATGAAAATAACGATAAAACAAGGATAGGCTCGACACGTCTCTTCTGTGGGAGAGAGGTTGCAGGGTAGAGAAAAGGGCATCCCCCACTAAACCACGAAGTCTATTTTGTACTCTGTCAAGGCATGATAGGCTGTTTTTGGCAGTTCCTGCCCAGATATGGCAACAGTATTCCATCCTTGGACGTACTTGGCTTTTATATAGATAGAGAATTGCATCAGTAGTGAGATATCTTCTGGAGCGGTAGAAGGATCCCACCATCTTTCCAGCGACCTTGGCAACAGACTTGATGTACGTGTTCCATTTCAGATCAGGAGTAAAGGTCAAACCCAGAAGCTTGTCAAAACACGGGGCCTCACCCAGACGAGAGCCATCTATCATAATTGATGCCAGCAGGTCCCCCGTCAGAGCATATTTAACTTCCAATACCCCATGTAGACGTCAAATCCTTGTGAAAATGAACAAACTGTGCAGTTTTAGGCCTTAACTAGGTTAATTTGAGTTCTGCACCGCGAAAAAAACAAAATTACTAAGCCCATCATTTTCTCCTCCCCCATTTAGTCTCAAAATTCCCCAAGGCCTCAACATATTTAAATTTGAGTTCAGCACCATGCTAAACTGCTAAATAGACATACACAAACATTTTTGGACAAATATGGTAAAATAGTCCCAAAAATGTAGTGTTTTTATTAGCTCTAAAATAGACCTGGGGCAAACCAAGAGTTACCGCGAAGTATAGACAAACAAAATTATATGGAAATCAGTTAGTTACAACTTTTCAGAAAGTTTTATAAAAATCAAAGGCATCAATATTTTTAATTGGCATTTTAACTTGAAAGGCACCTCTCGGAATATCAGTTCTGTTACTTTTTTACTCATATTATGTTTAATGTTTGTGCAAACTTCCAAAAAGTTCCAAGGCGTAAGTATTGAGGAAAGAGCTGAAAGACGAACCTCGGAGGGTGAATTTACAGGTGCACTCTCCTATTGTCGAGGGACCAAAAACCCTGAGAGTTAGAACTCTCGTGCGAAAATATCGCAGCCTAATGCGATACAAAGGCCCGTATAACTTGAAAGTCGGAAATACCAACAATTTTTCCTGTGTATTAACTTTTCTTGTACAATATATTCTTTCTAACTAAAACTGATGCTCGCGTCTTTCTTTATTACCTTTTCCTTAGGGCCACATAAATTAGAATAATAATCTTATTTGATAACTGGATGACGAAATAATCATCATCATCATCTACACCATATCATATGAATAGGAAAATTATGTTGTTGGCATTGTCTTTCCCTGATATTTCTCTCGTCAGAATTATTTCTAGAAAGATATCGGGAACTTATATTAGCGACTGCGTGAAGGTTTCAACACCCTACATGAAAAGACTGGTTTTGAACATAGAACATCCAGGTCGTCAATCTGTGTTGTTAACCGCTTCACCATTGTCATCTCCCGAATGAAGAAATTATTAATAGTCTGATGTCAGTCGAATCGGCATTATTTGTTATTTTAAAATACTGAAATAAAGTAATACGTTTTATTGATTATTTGATTTTAAAAAAATTACCAGATTTTTATTACTTGGTTGTTTATTTGATATCATTATTTGTTACTTAATGTGAAACAGATGTTGTGTTAATCTGTTTGTTTTGCTTTTGACAATAAGTTACGTTTACTTTAACAAATTTTTGATTTGTCTCCCTTTGTTCCTAGAATCAAACAGACTTAAGTTTACATTAGTTTTGTATTCGTATTAATTTCTTTTTTTTTTTTTTGAATAGAAGTATTATTGCGTCAGGAGTTGTTTAGTATAATAGCAAAATTTTGATAATACGGCTTCTATTAGATGAGCAAAAGGTAAATGATACAGGGATTAGTTAAAATAAAGTATAGCATGAATCGATAAATGATGTAAACATGTTTACCAATAAGCCATGTAATCTGTAGTAAATTACCATGGCAACAAGTGTTTTAGTTAGATAATGGATATGATTTTATTCAGCAGTGTTTGCAATAATAAAAAAAACCCAGAATATTTGTGTTTTGTCTGTGTTATGCGTGTTTTGCGTTTAAATTAAAATTGATGTTTCTAATTCTCTGTATGTACTTTAAAACACATTAAGGTGCAAATATAAATCGTTTTGTGTGTATATATATATATATATATATATGTGTGTGTGTGTGTGTGTGTGTGTGTGTGTGTGTGTGTGTGTGTGTTAAAATACATTCCCTATCTTGGAGAATAATTGTTCGATTTAAGATAAATAAGCGTGATTTAACGAATAAAAGCCAGTTACGTAAAAAAAGAAACGTTTTAGATTTATTTTAAAGTAATAAACAAATTGTCATGTTATTTTCTCTTTCTAATGGTTTCCAATTTCAAACACACCCACGACATTGCAAAAACATTGAATTCGCTGAAAGTAAACATATCCTTAAAAGTCTATATTTTTATTTTCCATATATATAATCTTTATGTCGAGATGCTTTTTCTCGTAAATACATTTCAACATTATTAGAAAATAATGCACTGAATGCAAGTTTCATATGTTTTGTTTTTCATGAGATATCAATTTCCGGGTGGATAAAATCTGAAATAGATATTGCTACTTTTATTTTTCACATGATTTTTTTCTCTTTTTCTAAATAATTCTCGCCGTGAGTAAATGGTATCATTGCGCGCAAGGAAGACCATTCGTTCTAGGAACAAGAATCGATTATTCGGTTAGCTTTATAATGAGTGGATTCCATGATATATGAACTGAAAATAACTTGTCTTCGCTAGACTGATAGTCTTCTTTGAAATATTTATTTGCACAAAATATAAAAATACATAATGAGCAAATTAGGCACACGGCCATTAAAAAGTGTGGGAGTAATGGGTGTCGTTGATCACCCTTAGTCTCAAATACTTGAACTTGTCTATCCTACTCTTAACTAGAAATATCTCAGTTACCACAATACCACATTCACTCCAGTGACTTTCCTATTTAAGATAAACTAAAATTTGAAAAAACAAAAAAAAAAAAAACGTTTTATTGAATTATCTACAATAATAATATTTCATTGGCGAGGTAATGAGGAATAAACAAGAAGTTATAAAAATTGCTTGATAGTGCCTTTTCAGCTCTTTCTAAATAACAAACAACACTGTGTTTTTTAGTTTGTCGAAAACAAGCAAACAATCTCTAAGTGGGAGTGGGATCTAAGTGTGATTGAAAAAGATAGAGATGGAGCAGTTGGGGAGTGGGTATAGTCACTCATCGATGAGTTCACATTGGGGATAAAGGTCAAAGATAAAAAGAAAAAATGAGGAGTAGAGATCTAGAGAGTAAAGAATGGGAAGCTTATTCATTCCATAAGCTAAAAGTTTAGAAGCTTAAAAACTTATCCAAATTGCTGAAGTCTGATAGGACTCTGAGTCGCCATTATTAGGTGGGGAACACCTTATAAAACCTATTGTTGATTTCATACGCTGGACTCTTCTGCTCGTACGGTGATAAAGCTTCTAAAAGGCACTTATGATGTTAGGCTGTATTACGGTGTTAGGTTTGACCAAAATCGGACAGTTCCTTTTTTTATTCAAATATTTCCTATCACTGATTTTCAATACTTATCGGAGGCATTCCGATGCAAATAATATTGAAGAACACTCCTAGGAACATAAAGTACATTTGTGTGATATTTAAAAATAATCGACCCAGTCGTTTCGGAGTTCACAGAGAACTCACTCACTCACACACACACACACAAACAAAGTGCCTTTTAGATATAAGTAGATATACTTCTGGTTGAATGTTGTGGAAACATGGACAGAAAACACCGGCTTCTAATCAAATGAGTCTCGTGTTGACAGGAACATTACACTAGGGTTAAAAATCATCGTGAAAAGGTATATTTAAATTATGGTTGATAACGTTTTACACAAAAAATTATTAGTTATTTATAGGTTAGCTACGATATCGCATTCATAGCTGTTGACTGCAGGCTGACCATGGCTTCCGGTGGCCTGTTCCGAGGAGCATAGTTGCAAACCGAAAAAGAAACTTTACCATTTACATAGACCTTTGATCTTGTGTCAAACGTAATACGTGTAAATGTAGTTTTAAACAGGAATAGTTGTCATTAAATTGGTTTCTCCTTGTAATTTATCGATGCTCATGAAAAAATGACTTCTGTTTTTTTCATTGAGATGTTGATGGAGAACACGGTCACTTATTCTGGTTTATCGCAGACTTGGACCCTTTCCCTTTCTGCTATAAGCTACAAACCCTTTAGATAATATGCATTAGATAAGCTGAAAAAAATATTCCATTCATTTGAATAATCTTACAACTCCAACATCCCCATTCCCCATAATCCATAAGGATATTTTTATTTACAAATTTATAAATAAACCAATTAGAAAATTAAAAGGATACGAAGTGGTTACAATAAACCTCTAACTAATTAACTATAATAACCTAGAAATGTTGAATTTAGCCATTCCTGCAAAGTGTAATTCTTGTTGGTTTATACGACAACACGTTTCCATATCAACTTCAATTGTTTCAGTAACGTACGCAGAAAATGCCCCCTTCGCGAAAGCTTCCTTTTACCAGCCTTCAATCTGGTTGATATTTCTTGGATGATCTTCGTTCATCTCTAAATGCAGTTGGAGTGCGCCTCCCTCTAAATATAAAACAAAGTCTCGTCACATCGTCTACTTTCTGTAGTTTCACAACAAGTTCTTTTTGGACCCAAGCCATCACGTCTCCGTTTCAGTAGTAAGGTTTTTATTATGTTGCTGCGGAGCTTCATGTTTGCCTTTTCTGGAAATAAAAAAAAAACGTAGAAGTCATGAAAAGCTAAGTATTATGCCGAAATAGCTTGTATCAAAAAGAAAGCTACACCTTCATGCTTATTATCTTTCCATTCACATTGTATATTTTGACCAAAACTATGTTTTTAAAATCGGTGATTAAGCAACGAGACTTATTGAAAATATTTAATTTTCTTTTAACCTTATCCTATTTACCGATGTACGCAGTACAAACAGTGCGCCTCATAATCCAATTATTCTTAAAATAAATCCTCTAAGCTTGTTAAATTCTCGATACAATAGACAATACAAAATATGGCGCAAACCTAATTTCTACAATAAATAAAGCCCCCATATTTTGTGGATACTTTGAAGTAATGTTCCAATCTTGAGTGTAATTTTTGCAATGCTTCGCTCACTGTAACCGCGGGAATCTGCACGGAATACCGGACAAAACACTTTTATTGACCCAGGTTCCGTCAGCCATGACTTGGTAGAATTCTACGTAATTCACAAGTGTATTTTGAGTGTCGCCGCACTGAGGATTGAAATTTCAACTTCAAGAACAATATTACTATAAATCAAGTACTTTATCCACTACGTCACGATAATTCTAGTATAAATGATAATGAAGTTATTTTTGTTTTTGGATATACAATCTTAATACTGATACCTATTGTTTACTATTTTTATTACATATAATTAATAATATAATATATTACTATTTATTAATATGTACTATAAGTATATATATATATATATATGTAAATATTAATGTGTCTATATACACACCTACTTATATATAGAGAGAGAGTGTTAGATAGATATAATTAAGTTTAATTAATGATTACTACATTGTTAAATTATGTACTAGATGTGTTTAGTAAAGGATCGTCGCTCAGCGTATGTAGTGCTGCTTTGAGTAAATTTACTCTCCACTATCTTTTCTGTTCACACACACACACACACCCACAAACACACACACACACACACACACACACACATATATATATATATACTCCTAAAAATTTGGTGTTTTTTGTGTATTGTTATTCATATTAAAAAATGGAATTTGTCAGGTGGACGCCGAACGACGACATTACGAATATGCATGCGTAACGTAATAGCTATTGGTTCATGTTTTAATTTTTAGCCTTGCAGCCAACACGTCTTCATAGCTCAGTCATTAACGCCAAAGTAAAAAAGTAGATCATAAGTTAAACGGTTTGGTTTCTATTTTCGGTGGTGGCGCACGAATCATTTTTTAAAACTTTTTAAATAATTACTATTACTATATATTAGGTCCAATATAATAATAAATACGAAATCTGCATTAATCAAAATATTATATTTAAGTGTATTTTACAGGCGGCCTTCTAGTTAATTCATAATTTCGTCCATAGAAGAGAGTATTTTCCCTTTTTACTGCATATGTCGTCAATAATACCCAACTTTTCAATCAATCCACGTATTATACCTAACTTTTCAATCAATCCACGTATTATAACTAAACCCTATTAACTACTAAAGATTAGTGACCTTTAAGACTTGTTATATTAAAACTGGATTAATTTGTCAACTTTCATTTCCAGAAAGATTTTTCTATATACATTAACGACAAACAATATATTAAAATATTCATTGATACTTGTATTTAATTATGTTTAAATAAAAATAATGTTATTTCGTTTTTTGAAGTCGTCAATTGCGTACTAAGTTACCTGTTTCACTATATATTGTTTTAACCAGTTTTTAAATCGGTTCGGTGAGTACTTAGAGATAAATCGATTTTTTTGTATCATTAAATTAGCAATGTGTTGTACATCAGATGAGAAAAAAAAAGAATTCTGCTTCGGGTGTACATTTGATAGAAGATATTTCTAGCCCAAGTGAATCAGTGCGATTACAGGCGACCTTGCACCCTGTGGAACGAAGATAGTTTACAAAATATGTCCTAGAACTGTTTTAGACTAGGATGAGATTGAGCAGTTGTTGTCAGAACGGGGCAAGTTAATGAACAATTGGTGGAGAAATTCCACGGCGGTAAAGTTATGTGGAACTATTGCGAGTAATAACGATTAATTTTGAATCAGACCGAATATGGATGTTTTCACGAATCTTTATCTCTATCTGTATTTTTTTACTACTATATAAAATGTGAGAGTTCTTTCCTTATAGGTTCCAAAACTGCTGAACCTATTTTTTCCAAATTTTGCACAATGGTAATTTATATGTCTGGCAGTGTTCTTAGATATATTTTGCAAATAAATTCGCCCGGTAAAAAATATCCGACCCTAAAAATAATATTTCTTATAGATAAAAAATAATGTTTACAGGGAAATATTTTAGTTTGCAAGGGAGATAATAAAATATCAACAAATAATTTCTTCTTAGAAAAAGCAGATTTGTTGACATCTGGAAGCATAACTCACTGGTACAGCATTCGACTACACCTAGAATGATCCCGTATTCAAGCGCTGGTGTACCTCACTATTTTATTTTATTTTTTTTCTATTTATTGAACTAAATTTAGGATAAAAGAAGAGGTACCATTTAAAATTGCCGCAAATCATTTCTTAGTTTGCATTCTTTAAAACTAAACATTATCTATCTATCTATCTATCTATCTATATATATATATATATATATATATATATTATATATATATATATCCCCTCCTCTCTCTCTCTCTCTCTCTCTCTCTATATATATATATATATATATATAAATATTTATATATATATATTATATTTAACTCTATCACCATTTTTTCTCCGCTTTTTCTTCCCTGATCTTTCTGATTTATATTTATGTCTCAGAAGTAGAGTGAAAAGCATATGTTATTTTTCTTTTATTAATATTATTGGATTTTTTTCTTGTACACATTTTTGTGAATTATTCCATAGATTTCTGCCTTCGGATTATTATGGACAATCTTCTTCCAATTATGGGATTTCCTTGGATTTTACTAGTGCAAATGGAAATTCAATTAACTTTCTTGAAGTTATATATTTGGATTTTACCGTTACTGGATTATCTATCTTCCACCAGACTATCCTTCATGTGTAATCACCTTTTTCTTAATAATATTCCCTCTGCTTTAAATCATTCAAGTCATTCTTAAGGTCATTCAATTCATCCTTAAGTTCATTAAAGTCATTCGAAGTCATTTACTTTTTATTTATTTAAGTCATTTCAGCCAATTTCTCGGCCATTTTAGTCTATCTTTAAGAATTTCATGTCAATCCTACATTCACGCATTCATTCATTACACGAGAGTACGCGACTAATGGCTATCAGCCTTGTTGACTTACGTTTTCCGTTTTGCAAACGCGACGACTATGACCAGCAAAATTTGCTTTCTTTTCTGATTAATAGCGATTTTCGTATCAGATAACGCGACATTCCCATTTTTCAATATTAAAAATGACTTTCATGTCCACTTGATCATGTTTAATTATCCAGCCAAACGAATAGCGGAAACAAGAAGTGTACAAGGGCAGACAATCTTGAAATAATTAACACATTGTCGTTAGCAACAATGAAACGGAACGCGAATGAACAAGACGACAAAGAATCAAGTTGATGAAGAAAGAAACAATGGACAGTGAAACGTAAAGTAAATTTAATGATTGCTGACATGATCGTTTTAGAACCGATTAGGATGAGACAATTTGTCAGGCCGAAATAATAACTGGATTATGGAACAAAGACGTTTAAGGCAAACATCTGAGTAAAAAGAAAAAAACCTTTAAGTTTATTAAGAATTTTGTTGTGAAATCTATTGTATTAACCGAAGATGTCACTGGGTTTACGTCTGCAAGTCCAGCCAAATATACGAAACTACAAAACAAACACGAAGTTAGAATAATCTTGAGCAGCGTTACCCTGGTTAAGTAATATGTAAAATTCAGAAAAAAAAATACTATCTTCTCCTTCAGTTATACGTGGTTCTTCTCCACGTTCTTTTTCTCTACCACTCTATTGTTATTTGTTTTTCTTTCTGTATTTCGTTACTTCCCGATTTTATTAGTACTGAACCACAGTTTAATATGGATTACCATCCATCCCTCTATATCCTCACTTACATTCATTTCCACATACGTCTTACGCTCATTTAAACATTTGCTAGCCCCCCTCCTCGACAACTCCTTCGAGACAAGCTTAGTTCATTCGCTCTACTTTATTCTTCGTCTAGATACAAACGCGTTTGAATGTCTTAAATTGTTCAGGTTTACTTTCTCACTATTTGACTTTTATTAGTTTTAACAGTTCTTTTATACACGGC
>NC_136514.1:25159089-25174089 GCF_053919585.1 Euprymna scolopes | reverse complement strand
ATATATATATATATATATATGTATATATACTAAACTGGGAGCCCGGCGTTGCCCGGGTGTTTGGAGGTATATGTCGAGAAAAAAAAGAGGTAGTAGTGTTACGTAATTCTTGTTCGAAGATGGACTGATGTTATTTGTTGTTCATATTTGTGAGAGTCTTTGTGTGTGTGTGTGTGTGTGTGTGTGTGTGTGTGTGTGAGAGAGAGAGAGGGAGAGAGAGATTAGATTAGAGTCTTAGGAGTGTTCATGTTGTAAGAGATGGAGACATAGGTGAGATATAGAGACAGAGTACATATAAAGAGAGAGAGACTTCTCTCTATATATAATAGACAGTGTACATGTTACTACACAATGAGAGGAGATTTGATATATAGATAGATAGATCGAGGGTTTAACATTTACGTTGACAGTTGTACATTTTGATAAACACAAAATTCATATCAATATTTGTGAATATCTTGATAGATAGACCGAGAGATAGTGCGTTTGACATTTACGTTTTGACAGTTCTGCATATAATATAAACACGTTACCGTTCTAATGATGAACACAGAAGACGCAGATACAAAACCACATGATGATACGTTTATTTCTTCTACGACTGGTCGGACATGATTTTGTATTTCAGGGATTCAAATTGTTACATGGTTATTTCTAAACCCTTCTCGCTTCCAGAGGGTGCCGAGAATCGGTCTGAACCTCTCTGCTCCTCTGATCTGACTGATCTAACTCTACCTATATTGAGAACTCGTCACGTCATCGCATGATTAAACATGTGCTCATAGCACGTTGGATGACATGCGTCACGTTGCTAAACTTGAAAGGACCCCGAGTTCAGTAAACTTTTTTTCAAATAACATTTTTAAAAAATATTATTACAATTACAATTGACGATTAAATTCCTTATGTTAATTTTCATGGAAACAAATTTCATTCCTTTTCCATATACAGATATGTAAGCTAAACAATTGCAATTCCTTACTTCAATGACATTCTCTATTTATTTTTACATATGATGTGAATTTTCAATTCAAAATCTAGCTTCGCAAGTTCGAATCCTTGACTATTGTATTTCATATTTAAATGTAACTAATTCCCTATTTTTTTTTTAGTTACATGATAAAAGGGAACAGCCCTTTTATCATGTAACAGTAGGAAGTCAGGATTGAACTCGTACTGCGAAGGAGGAAAAGAACGGGGAAAACCTGACGACTTTACTGTTACGACCACCGCCAATCCAGAAGTGACGTAGGTTTAAATTAAGGCTAGGCAATAGAAAAAAGGGGATGACATTCGAAAATATCGGTGAAACAAGCGACAAATCCCTGTAGAAAAGTGTCCAGGTGAAGGTGAAGATATTAATGTTTTTAGACAATTTTCGATATTTGTCGTCTGAAAGGTCAAACTTCAAAACGATACTGATCTTGTGAAAATACGTCGCCTCTGTCGAATGCTTTAGGCTGACATGCAAGCATACATACATGCATTTATATATTGATAGGTAAAATTTTCGACCCAAACCGATTAAAAAGCTTACCCTGAATAGATTTTATGTAAAATTTCAAATATTTAGACCAGAAATTGTTTGAGTAATTTAGTAGAGACATCAGCGGGCATTTTTTTAAAATTTGACCCCTATTATGACCCTTTACCGTTTACTGTGTGGGACTCAAATTGAGTTAGATCCATGTCCATGGAACCTATATCTAAAATTTCCAGTGTTTAGACCGAAAATTGGCGAAGGAGTTTGGTAAAGTTATAACAGGGTCAGGTCGTTGAACTTTGACCCCTTAACAGCTAAATTTCTGGCCGAAAACCGATTACAAAGATTTTCCCAAATCTTCGGACCCTGCATAATAAATTTCAAGTATGTAGATATAAAATTGTCAGAGATATTGTGTAGGGAAATGTACACAGACAGACAGACACACACACGCATACACTTTCACACACACACACATATATCCTCCCTAATCTCCCGACCTTGCACCCTCTGACTTTCACGTCTTCCCAGCCATGAAGTTGTTTTTGAAAGGAAAGCGTTTCCCAGATGATGCAGCCTTGATTTCTGAAGTCACGTCGTGGTTGGAGGACCAACCTGGGGTGTTCTACAAAAACGGTCTTCAGAGATGCATCAAACGATGGGACAAATGCATTACTCTGGGTGGTTCCTATGTAGAGAAAGACTAATAACTGTGCCAAATTTCGTTGCTCTACTGCTAAGGGAAGTGGGTAAGGGGTATTACTTATTGCACGTCCCTCATATATATATATATATATATTTGTACCGCATAATCGCGTTGACACACCGGTTCTCGGCAGGTCACTTAAGTTAAGCAACGTTGAGCCTGGTTAGTAGCAGACCGGAACACTAGGCGCTGTATGTGCTCTCCACTTATCTCGGCATTTGTTTCCAGTCGTCCTGTACATACACTTCACTTGCTACTGATATTTAACTATGTCGACTCAGAAAGGTGTGGTTGGAGATTGAGCACCTGCTGCCACAAAAATTTCACCTGCAGGCTACCTTTCGTGGATATCCTCCATAGTCTGTGATATATATATATATATATATATATATATATATATATATATATATATATATGTGTGTGTGTGTGTGTGTGTGTATGCGTGTGATAGAGTTATCTTTCTACTTTAGTATGCCGTTGATTTTCTCGATCTTCGTTTTTCCTCGAGCAAGTTGGTAAGTTGTGTATTAGGTTGCCGAGTGATTTTTTCGGAAGCCATTTTTCCCGAACGCTTTCGATCCTTGATCGCCGAGCAGCGAAATTGCTCCTGACGACGGTCAAGCCTCGAAAGCGCTCAGTTAAAATGGGTGGCAAAAAATCACTTGGCAACCTAATACAATTGGATTTTTCTCTTTTTACTATTTTGTCCCATTTGAACAGGGACAGATTTCTCTTTGGACTACTGCACTGTCCGAAAAAAAAACAATTTTCATTATTTCAGCTTTTTTGAAAACTTTCCAATCGGATTCTATGCATCGTCACGCTGGACTTATTTTGGAATACATTCTATCTAAAGACTATTTTGCATTTTGGATCAACTTGAGAGGAGGTTCATTCAAGCTGAAATATTATACGCATTTTGTTTTTATATTAGTTTTTTTACATATCCAATATTTTTCAATTTCTTTTTTATTTGGCAATTTATGACTACAATAAATTGCAGTTTCACTTAATGCCTTAACTAGCAAATTCTAGCATTGCTACAAATATAATTTGCTGATTTCTTCATGTCCTCTGATGAGAAGAATAATAAGAATAGCATTCTTTGAAACTCCGCGGAATAAGGTCTTTGTAAATTGTTTTTTTTTTGAGTATTCGGTCGAACAATAAATTTTGATTGCAAAGTTCAACTTACAGTTTTAATTTTCTTTCCCTTATATATATATATATATATATATATATATATATATATATATATATACGTATGCATAAATATATATAGGAAGAGGTTTGCGTTTATTATAACCTTTTTACACAAATATTACAAAAGTATAAATCGTGTAGAATATCTGCATGGATATAATTACACGTAATAGATAACTAAAGATGATCATCCCATGAGAAAACCAAAAAAAAAAAAAAACTAATAGGGAATTAATTAAAATGAATGTTTAAAAGAATATGCAAATAATCTTGACCCTTTGCAAATTAATGCAATTCCACGAATCATATTTGTGTTTTAATCGATCAAACTTTATGTGCTTTTCATGAATTTATGTGATGCCATTTTTAGTACTCATTTTATAACATTGCGCCCGGTGTAGACGAGTACATCAACTACTTAATGAAATATTACATAAATATTTGAAAATGGTCTACAGTCGGGTCTGATCATGTTTGCGCGCTTTTAGTTCGTAACGGTTTCACAGAATTGCGGAACGTGTTCGCATGTGCAAATAGGTTAATTGTTATTTTAACAGCCTTTATACATCCTGAGATTCGGCTACAGAATCGCTTATACGCATTCGTGAACATGTCCTCCATCTATCAACGTCGGCAGATAATGTAGACGTTGTTTGTTTAAACCGTTAACGAAATCAGGAATCGTTGCACGCGTCTTGGCCAGTTTTCCTTTGAGCGAACCACGTTTCTGCCCGATATGAGAATCGCTAAAGCAGATGGTAGCGTAGTTATCCATTCAGCTATCGCGTATTTCTTTCCTGAAGCCGAAACGTTATTTTTTCTATACATTTTCGTCAAGTGATAACAACACGAAGACATTTGCTTAATAAGCTGCGTGACTAAAAGGTTTCGATCAACAATTTATCCTGACAAGATATTTGGCAGCTTAAAAAATGGTTAAGTTTATTTTTATCTGTTACAGAAACTGAAATATTACTTATGGCTACTGTAAATATATCATGGTACTTTATTTAATTATTATAACATAACACTACCAAATACTAAACAAGACAGGATACACACACACACACACACACACACACACACACACACACACACACACACACATATATATATATATATATATGATATTTTTACAGAGCAGAGTTTGTTTTAATGTATTTGTAAATATACTAATGCATTAAAAATAAAAAAGTGCCGATTGTACTGTAGATATATAATAAGCTCAATAGGTATAGGTATCCTACAGCTATATTAATATTGAGTAAAAAACACACAAAATCAGCTCGATTGTACGATCGTTTCGAAAGCGATCGTACAATCGAGTTGATTTTGTTGTTGTTTTTCTCTTTTGAAACTGATTTTTAATTCACAATTTATGAATCGTTTTATATATATATAATTGAATAAATATAATCATCCACTGATATGTATTTCGTCGCCTACAACTTATCAGAGTGGCTGAATCTGAATATATATATATATATATATATATATATATATATATATATATATATATATATATATATATACATATATATACTTACTTGCAGATTGACCCGAAATTTACCGGGATTTAATGATGATCAACGAACGTTTCACACGTCCATATTTTTATTGTCATAGATTGATTGCCTGTTCTACTTAGGGGATTAATCGCAGTTCACCAAAATGAAGCTCATATTCCTCTCGCAGTGACTTAGCTCACAACACATTGTAATCTACATTACACTGGAAAGAATCTACTATTGATTTTATAAAATCATTTTTTATATATAATGGCTTCAATTAAAGTTTACAGCGCCAAAGTTTAGTATCATACTTGAATTGTGCTTGAAAAGAAACCCCATTAATTTTGAACACGCTTCTGTTATAAAAAAACAGATACTGTTACATTTATATACCTGGCCTTACCGCTTGATCAGTGATAATGCTTTGGACTTAAGTTTAAAATGAAAATGTTTAGTATCATATTGTTATGTAATAGGCCGAACACAAGAGGGTATTTGTTAGTTGTTTATCTGTCTCGATCTATCGATTTATCTATATAATTGTTATCGATATATCTCGATCTAATAATCTATTTCTGTATCTATCCATCTCGATCTATCTATCTATCTATCTATCTATCTATCTATCTATCAAACTGGAGAGATGGACGCGAGATGAACATGAAGAATGTTTATAAAAATCTGTCAAAATATGGTAGAATTATATCATAAACAAGTTTACTGGAAGGTCTGGTCAGCTGATTGGATGTACGGGTATGTTACGTAAACCAGATTAACTGAAGATCATAGAGTGTGAATTTGACGGTTCCAGCCTCCCCTCGAAGAACAAATGAATTCCAGGTGGACAAGATCAAGGACGCATGAAATTAAGTTATGTCCAAAATACATGTATGACACACACACACACACACACACGCGCGCGCATATGAATAATTAGATATGAATGTATCATAAATGGACATCAACAACATAATTCTAGGGTTCAAACAATGAAGTAGCACCAACAATATACATTTAGTGACACGTAAACACATCAGGATGAATCCTTCGTCACAAGTACACATATCGACATATGGTGCTATGGTAATAATCACACAACAGACCCCCTTTTCAACCCCACCATAGCACAACAATAGTGCAATTGCGTTTTAAATAGACACATTCATTTCGAATGCGCTCTTCTCATATCAAATAACCTACTGTTGATTTTATATATTGAGCCTTTTAGCTTGTGTTGTAATAAAACTTCTCAAATGCAATTCTGAGGGTAGGCAGTGTGAGGGGTTAACTTTGGTTAAAAACACCTCTATTCTCTCATCTGATTACTACGATTCGACTAGAGCAGGCAATCTATCGATTTCATTAATAAAAAAATGGGCAATCTCCCTGATTTCGATGACAATAAAAGTATTAGAAAGGTGGAACATTCGTTGATCACAATTTATTCTCGGGCAACGCCGCGTTTCCACGCTATTATATATATATATATATATATATATATATATATATATATATATTTCTGTAGAAATATATTTTCTTATAATATATATCAATCCTTATTTAAGAAGCTCAATATAATTACAGAGCAATATAGAGAATAAATGACAAAAAGTTATATTCCAAAATTCATGATGTTGACCATCTTATAATTCATTCCTTTAATTCAGTTGACTTTTACAATTCTTGACAGTACCTGTTTCGTAGCGCAAAATCAGTCACTTAATTATTATATCAATCAGTGAATCTATTATGCCCTTAACTCATCAGAAGAAATAGCAACGATCAATCCGTCAAAAGGAATTGAAGTGTGATTTATCATGATAAAAATCCGAAAATTGGAAGAGAGACTTTAAATACCTTTTTATTTTTCCATTGAATTTTTGAATATATATATATATATATATATATATATATATATATATTGTGAGAGAGGAGTGTGTGTGCGTGTGCGTGTGTGTGTTAGAGAGAGATAAGAGAGACAGAGACAGAGAGTGATTACAGGTGCCATGTGAGGCGGCTGCAATGGTAGTATAGGCCATGCCAAATATATGTGCCTTCTTTAGAGATACATTGTACTCGTGGACATTTAAACTTATACATGACATTACTTGGTTTAAATCAATTTGGTTCAAAACATAAAGTTTTTTATCAGTGAATACCTATCCTCGAGACATTTTTCATTTAATCATATATATTTCTGATATAAAAATCAGCAAAGTTGTTTAGACTCTCTCTCCCCTTCTCTCTCTTACTCTCTCTCTCTCTCTCTCTCTGATATATATATATATATATATATATACTAGCATTTCAGGCCAGCGTTAATCACAATAATTATTTTTCTTTTTCGGACAACTGATTTATGATTTTTAGAGTGCTTATAACTAAGAGCTGTCTTCTGTCATACATTAAGCGGTTGTTTTTGTATTTAAAGCTAATAATCTCAAACCCCTCATTCAGACACAAATAACATGGCGAGTTAAATAATTCAGAAGTGTTAGCCTTCTTCATAATTTCATATTCAATTTTTGGATATATTTTTGATTATATTCCAGAAAGTCTATGAGAGCGAAGTGTCTTTTTGTTATGATTAAAATTATAATCTATGCCCATTAACGCATTTTATTAAATGTAATTAATGTGCTTTCTATATATATATATTTTTTCCTTTCTGAGTTTTCGACGGTATATAATTTTGTATGATAGATCGCGGAGGAATTGTTTTGTAGTTGGCATTTATTGGCATTTACGCACTTACAATTATTTGCTATTATATCATTATAATATTACTAATTGTGCCGTTTGTAATTATTCATACTCATTTCTAGGTGATCGGTATAGTTATACCTAGATATAATATGCTCTTATTTGATCTTTATGTAACATATTACATAAAAAGTGTTTATTAATAATGTGAGGAAATGCATTGCTGTTACATATTCGCTGCGGCTGGTTGTTAAAGATGCGCTTGTCCATTCTATATTAATGTAAACATCTACTTTTGTCGGTGGTATACGATAAATAGACAGCGAGTAAAACGACCTCACAGTTGATGTATAACATAAATATTGCTTTTATTTCATACTGACAAATTAGCTTTTGATTACAAATTAGTAATGGCGTTTTGACGTTTCTGAAAGTCGAGTGAGGTTGGGTGAGTAGTTATCTCGGATGCCGGGCGGTGAAGAAATTCTAACGATCCCTTCTCTCCCCTCTCTCTCTCTCTCTCTCTCTCTCTCTCTGACCAACTGACTGACTTTCTGTTTGTGAGGTCCTGGATATGACCTTAAACTATATTCGATGCTGAGGCCCCAGCTTGCGCGCTTTGGGGAGTGTGGAGCCACCCTTTAATTGCCATTGCTCTCATATTTACTCTTACCCTGAGTAGAAATACCTGTTAGGGTCCCAACTATGGGTTAAATAGAAACCGAATTGAAAAAAACAAACATATTCACATAAAAAAATTTTCTTCAAAATCACTGGATTCGGCATTAAATAACCCGAAAAAGGTTGATATGCCATAAAAAAAAACCAACAATTCTCTTTGTGACGATTCATGTATATAAACATTCTTTTCCTATTGGGATGTTTAATATTTACTTTGTCTATTATTTCAACCCTTTCACCGATATCCTCTTACATACTTCCAGGTCAAATGATGCATTCCGTTAGACAATGACTGAAAATGCCGTATTGTTCGGATAGAATCGATTTGCGTGTGTGCAACACATTGAATGTTTCTATTCTTCCCGGAGTTGCCTACCAATATCTAACTTGTTTTTAATATTAAATTGAAGTGCTATGAACTAAATTTCTAAAATATTTGTATTGTTTTCTATATGTTATACTCTACATTTATGGATGTGTATCAATAATTTAACAGGGCTTTCTCATAAAAGTGTTTAATATTATAAAACATTTTACAAACAAATATGAACAAAATATTAAAGCAAGGAATAGGTAATTATCGCGACGTAACTACATTTTATGAATTTGAAATAAATAGTAATGCAAACGAAAAAAAGAAAGGAAACATAAACTCCTGTGTGGCATGCATTTCAAAGCTAGTAAACATGTGATCGTTAGTGAAAGAGTTCGTTATTACATGAGTCGATGAATAAGGATTGGTTGTTGCCATAAGATCATCATGCTTATTTTGGTTTACGTGCCATTTCGATGATGATGATGATGATGATGATGATGATGATGATGATGATGAATACTGACCGAAATATAATTGGTCGTTTCCCTGGGAGCTGTCCCGTCTGTAGTAGCTATTGTAAAACTTTGGCAAGCAGCACAAGTTTACGATACAGCTAATGGTTTCACTAAGCTCCCTTTCGAGCTACGCTAAGTTTGCTATTAAGTAATGAGCCACCCTAGTCGCCTTCACGTTCCGTAGAAGGAAGGGTCGAAGCCATCACTTCTGGCTGTGGCCAGGTAAGTGGAAATGTCCTTCAATCTAGGAGAAACTTAAGTGAGCAATGCTGCAGAGTTTGCCTAACAGTAACTTAAAAAAAAAAGAGAAACGCGTTTTAAAATTGGAGGTGAAAACCACATTTTTATGCTGTTTTGCAAGCTGCTGTTGATCAGCCGTTTCGATAACATTTGATAGGTCAGCTCAAATAGGTAGGATGATCAAGAATTATTCATCGTTGTCGGCTTGACATAGCATTTAGTTAAACAGGAATACCAATGCTATTTTGATTTTAACGATGTTGGCTCTTTTCCAGTGCTATTTATTTGTTATTCAACCATGACCTTTGCATATGTCAGTGTTTTTCGTAACTGGAAAGAAACATCGAAAATTCTCCACATTTAGAACCAACCTCTCGTTTATTGTAGACATGTTTTTAACCAATATCTCATTTATCGAAAAGCATTCGAGTTTCTTATTAGAATTCCGCACATTTGATCAAATACTTTCGCCAATATGGGTTTTAGCTAAATGGAATCGCTAATTAAAAAGAAAATTACGGCTTAATTTAAACCCATCCGCCATTACAGTTCGGATCTTTGTAAATATCGCGAGCTGCAAATTGTTATTAACTATCTTTTCGCGCCAAAAAGAACACTGCGTGAATCTCGCGCCGTTTTGTTTTAGTTGCGTCCGCTCATGTAGAAACGAAGCTCTGGTTGGGGATTCGGTACGTTTTTCATATTACGTTTCATAATGTTATTAAAGGAAACACAGAGAGAAGCAACTGGCCATTAATAAGAGACTATTACTGGATATCGCACCATTTGTCTCACTTTCCGTCAGAATGTCCCTCAGTTGGTCAGGATTAAGTTATAAATAGCAATAAAAGCGCAGAACGAATGGGCGTATCTTGGGGTTTATGTTCTGCTCTTCTTGTCATTTCTGGTTTTGCAATTACGCCGGGAAGAAGTTATTAACTTTGTTTTTGCTTTTCTATTTTACGCTATGGCATCTTAATTAGGCGCCATTATGACAAGCAGTGAAAGTGAAAGGCAATTTCGAATTAAAGTAGTAAAGAAATGGATAGAACTTTAAAGCTCTCAATATTTTAAAGACAGAAATTTGTCAATTAAAGTTAGCGAATAAAAAAACAAAACAACAGGCGTTATAATCTTATGAGAAACTCCCAGAATATTGAATTATAACAAATTAAAATGACTAAATTACAAGAGTTTCCAAATAGAAAAGCACAAAAATCGATATTTAATAGATACGTTCATTTTATCCGTGCGTTAAACTCTTAACATGTTATTTTAAAGACAGAAAAATAAAGAGACAGTAGAAGTCTCATAACGGGGTACGCTTTCTAAGGTAGTAATGATATTCCAATTTTGAGCATGACAGACAGAGATTATGCTAATTATCGAAACGTATTAGTGCAACAAATACGCACACATTATATATATATGCATATATATATGTATGTGTGTGTGTTTGTGTGTGTGTGTGTGTGTGTGTGTGTGTATTAGGAGACAGCGCGTTAAAACAGGCCAAAACTATAACACGTTCACTTACGATCAGTGCTTTATGCTTACAAGTATTTTCATGGAAGATACTCCGATGAACCACAAGCATTCGTGCCCTATTGACAGAAATACACTCGGAAAACCCTACAAGCAGAAAAATTCTACCCCTACATAGTAAAGATCCTTGGATGTAAGAAAGCCTTCTACGCTAATAGTTTCTTTCATACGACTTTGGAATTCCCTACCGGGTCTCTGCTTCGTTGATTGAACTAACACGCAAAAGTGTAAGTGTAATGTAAACAGACATCTTGCTGCTCAACTCCCCAGATAGTAGTCCCCTATATCAAAGTGGTACTGTGCCTTGTTTGGGGTGAAAATATAATATAATATATATATATATATATATATATTGTCACGTGTGAATAATTGTCTAGCTCTATAGAGGGAGCCTACCGCTTTTGCAGCAGCGGTGGTTATGTCTTCCATGTATTATTATAATTAAAAATTCTTGTGAATATTAAGCCGATTAAGTACAAAACGATTTTTCATGTAGCCTTTAATTAGTCATGGTCATTTATTTGTTGAGAAAGAAAAGAAACTTAGTCTTAATAACATTAAATGTTGCTATTAATATGGATTTACCTCCTATTCTACTACAGTATCCAGGTCATTCTTTAATGTTTCAATCATTGCCTTAACATATGTGTCCATTCGTTTACTCATTGTGTCTGAATTTGGACGTACGATAAAGCTAGTAATTTAATAAATATAAAAAATAATATATAATAAACTCTGAATGTAATAAAGTTTAGTATATGCTATTATAATGATATAAAGATTTCAGTATAATCCAAATCGAATATTATCAAATAAAAATAACAAACAGACAAACAATCAAATTATCTTATAATATAATATTTTAGCGAAATGTGTCAACGAACGGAAATGCGTGCAAACGTTGATGTTTCATTTGATTTCGAAACGCAAACGAACCGTGTTACTTAATGTTTTCTTTGAATTCAAGAATAGGTTAGTTTTGGATAAAAAGGCATACACACAATAAGTTATGAGAAAATTATAATGTAAAAACAGTCTTATATAAATTTATTATATAATGATTTTAAATAATCAATATAATACAAAAACAATATCTCTATGTATATATAAAATCATTTTGTCTATGTGTGTGTCTGCATGTGTGCGGGTCTGTGTGTGTTTGTTTGTTTGTCTGTGCGTGGGAGTTGATTTCCTATGGACTCCGAAAGGGCTAGACCGATGTTTAACAAAAGAAATTAACACAAGTGCACATTATGTCCTTGAGAGTGTTCTTAGATACGGGTTTTATCGAAATGCCTCTTTGTCGAAAATCGATAATCGAAAAAAATCCGATTAATGAAGGAACAGTTCGATTTTGAACAAAATTAACATCCTTATACAACCTAAAATCTCAAGGTCATTAGAGAATTTAAATCAACGCACCAGAAGAAAGGTCGAGCATATCAAATCTACAGCATGTTTTTTGATAAAACAAGGAAGTGTGCGAAATGACTGTGTCTGTTTAAAGCACAATCAAACCATGCCATTTGACTCTTGCATTTTAGATTTTAATTCAATCCAACATATATATGTATATATATTAAAGAGTAACAGCAACAGATTTGAAAATTCCAAAACATGGTCTTAACTTCACTGCTTAACGGTTTGAAACAAAGAGTCAATTTTTTTGCCTGTTTTTCAAAATAATGCTGATTATCTATAAATAACATGTGGCTAATCTTCGGTTCGATCTCTTCCAGTTAGTGACCCATTTTTGTCTCTCTTAGCTATTCTATTATAATAAAAATTATTATTTTTATTATTATTATTATTATTATTATCATCATTATTATTATTATTATTATTATTATTATTATTATTATTATTTTACCTATATACACGGGGTGGAACGATAAAAGTGTTGACCTACAGCTTTATTTAAACCATTTGCTTTCAATTTTGTTTATGTAGACAAATTTCAGTGTTATTTACAACACGCGTTCTTCTTTGTAATACGTCCACGAAGCTCTGTAAGAGGTTTTGTCCGTCGATTTGTCTCGTGTAAAGTTGAAATATCATTTTTACTCTAAAAGCGCAGATACAAAAAAAAAATCTTATGTAAAATGCGCTCGAGTTTATCTAGAAGATGCACTGTTCCATGGTCGTTCTTTCATGCGTTCACTTGAAATATCGTTCTCAGTTGTCATGCATGAGTTAAACGTACAGGGTGGAACGATAAAAGAGTTGCCCTAAAGAAAAAAACAGTACAGTTGGATTTTAAATCTTTTATTGAAGAAAATGCACCCCAGTAACTTAATTATGTAGTAGAGCTGACATCTATTCGATGTAGCCGGTTTTAGCCTCAATCACCGCATCGATACAGGTCCGGAACTAAGAACATTCCTTTTCAACAAAAGCCGGTGAACACTAGACAAATACTCGGCGAATACTCGGCGATCAGGTATGTTGTGGTGGTGTGATAATTCATTTTGGCAATCGTTTTGTCGAACTCAGTAATCTATTTGTCTTACCCAGTAATCTTTTTGTCTTACCCAGTAATCTTTTTTTCGAACTCAGTAACCTTTTTATCAACATCAGAATTTTTTTGTCGAACTCAGTAATACTTTCGTTGAACTCAGTAATCGTTTTGTCGAACTCAGTAATCGTTTTGTCGAACTCAGTAATCGTTTTGTCGAACTCAGTAATGTTTTTCTCGGACTCAATAATCATTTTCTTGAACCAAGTAATCTTTTTGTAGAACACGGACTTCTTTTTGTCGGACGCAGTAATTATCTTGTCGAACATAATAATCGTTTTGTCGAACTCAGTAATTCTTTTGTCGAACTCAGTAATCCTTCTGTCGAACTCAGTAATTCTTTTGTGGAACTCAGTAATTCTTTTGTCGACCTCAGTAATCATCGTTTTGTCGAACTCGGTAATTCTTTTGTCGAACTCAGTAATCATCGTTTTGTCGCACTCAGTAATTCTTTTGTCGAACTCAGTAATTCTTTTGTCGAACTCAGTAATCATTGTTTTGTCGAACTCAGTAATTCTTTTGTCGAACTCAGTAATTCTTTTGTCGAACTCAGTAATCGTTTTGTCGAACTCTTTAAACGTTTTGTCGAACGCTATAAACGTTTTGTTTAACTTAGTAATCCTTTTTTCGAACTCAGTAATCCTTTTGTTTACCTCAATAATCCTTTTGTCGACTTCAGTAATCATCGTTTTGTCGAACTCAGTAATTCTTTTGTCGAACTCAGTAATCCTTCTGTCGAACTCAGTAATTCTTTTGTCGAACTCAGTAATCATCGTTTTGTCGAACTCAGTAATTCTTTTCTCGAACTCAGTAATCCTTCTGTCGAATGCTATAATCGTTTTGTCGAACTCAGTAATCGTTTAGTCGAACTCAGTAATCGTTTTGTCGAACTCAGTAATTTTTTTTTGTTGACTTCCGTAATCTTTCTGTCTAACGCAGTAATATTTTGTCGAACTCAGTCACCTTTTTGTCGCACTCAGTAATCCTATTGTCGAACTCAGTAATCGTTTTCCAGAACTCAGTAATCATTCTGTCGAACTTAATAATCTCTCTGTCGAACTTGCGATTTTGAATTGAACCACTTAATGTTATCTACGGGTAGTATCCTTTCATTCAGTCAGCGTAAGTGTAAAATTGCGAATTACTTATAATTTTTCGAGGTAGAACTCATAAGTGATTCGCAAATTGTATTTTTTTTTATGGTCGTTTGCACTGATGGGTTAAATCTTCCACCATCCAGAAACGTGTAAATTTAATAATCCGTAGTCCGGAGAATCGAAAAAAAATATTAAACGTAACAAAGTTTAGTAAATACTATTCTATTAAATGAAAAAATTAACAATATTCCCACAATAGAACGTTATTAAATAAAATGAACGAAAAGTATACAATCTTCTACTCATGTTAGAATAAAATATTTTAGCAAATGAAAGTGTCAAACAATAGAAGTGCGTGCAACCATTGATTTTTCGTTTGATTTCGATACACAAATGAATCATGTTAGTTGATATTGGATTTGAACTCAATATGTAAGTTATTTTGCGATAAAACAGCGAACTAATCATATATACAATTAGATTAT
>NC_136514.1:25071589-25154089 GCF_053919585.1 Euprymna scolopes | reverse complement strand
CAGAAGACAGAATGAACCACCTAATATACACGGATGACCCGAGACTGTTCGAAAAAGTGAGACAGAACTAGAAACACTAATAAACAAAACCAGAATCTTTAGCCAGGATATCCAAATTGAATTCGGTATGGAAAAGTGCGGACTGCTGACCATTAGGAGGGAAAACCTAGAAACAACAAAATGTATAGTACTGTCCAATCAAACATTAATGAGGGCATCAGGTGAACATGATAGGTATAAATATTTGAGAGTGTTGGAAGCAGACGCCATAAAAGCAACGCAAATGAAAGAGAGAATAGGCAAGGACTAACTTCTACCTCAGAAGAATAAGATACTAAACTAAATAGTCGAAAGATAATCAAATTAAAGGAATAAACATGTGGGTAATGTCACTTATAAGATACTCTGCATCGCGTATAAGTTGGACCCAAGAACTAAGGAATCGCGGCCAGAAGACCAGAAAACGCGTGACGATGCACAATACACTATACCCGAATGATTTATAGTGACGGACTATATGCGAAAAGGAAAGACGGAGAAATGAGACTGGTTTGCATAGAAGGCTGTGTAAATAACACAGAAAAATATTAAAATACATAATGCAAAACACCGAAAGAATAATTAGTGCAACAAGAGACACAGAATAAACGAACAAGAAAGAAAAAGGGAGGGAAATAAAACGAGGAAAGAAAAATAGGAAGAGAAACAGTTACATGGACGATTCATAAGGATTACAAAAAGGGAGACTAACGAACACACTTGGAAATGGATACAAAAAAAGAAGCCTTAACAAGGAAACTGAATCACTAATAACAGCTTCGCAAGATAACGCAATTAGAACCAACCACATCAAAGCATGGATCGACAAGACACAAGAAAACAACAACTTCAAAGTGTGCCGACAAAGAGACGAAACAATAAATCATATAAGTGAATGCAGAAAACTACTCCCCCCGAATATAAAATAGACAGGATCAAGTAGGGAAAGCTGTATATTGACAAATATCCAAACAATTGCATCTTGAACACACAGACAAATAGTACAATCAAACCGGCAGCGGTACTGGAAGATGAATCAAAAGGTCCTAATGGACATGGATATATAAACGGATAAACCCATCCAAGTAATAAGATCGAGTGTCATGATAGTTTACAAGAAGGAAAAGTCCTTCCAAATTGTAGATTTTGCTGTGCCAGCAGACCACAAAGTGAAGATCAAGGAGACTGCAAAGCCGAGCAAAAACACGGAACTGGCCAGAAAGCTCAAACGGATCTGGAAAATGAAGAAAATAAAGATGTCGCCACTAATAGCATGAGCGCTACAAACGATATCGAAACACCAAACAATGAAAGCCAAAGCAGATGGGAAGACTGAGGGAGAGAAAACACTTGCCAGACCTCCGCTGGATGTGTGCAAAGAGGATTGGGACCTTGGTGAGGCTTATTGCATCCCAAATTCTAGTGAAGACCAATGATCGCTGCAAAGGAGAAATCAATGGTAAGCGGCTGTTGTGATAATGCACATTCTTTTGAAAAGGTTATCGAAAGAGGTGGAGAGTACTGGAAATCTGGTGAGACTTGTCAAGCAGACTCCAGGGAATACCAGAAGCTGTTCTCAAAGTGTAATCTTTGACGATGGCTTGTGCGACTATTTTTCATGGATAAATAATATATTTTCTCCCACTACCTGATCACGCCCCCTCTACAAAGAATGGTGTCAAATAGCCGAGAACGGTCAAGGAAGATGGAAAGACTGAGGAGAGAGCACTGACAAGACTTACACTAGTCAAGTGCGAAAAGAACTGGGGCGCTGGGGAGGCTTATTGCCACTCAAATTCCAGTGCAGATCAATGACCGCTGCTAGTGAGAAATCGATGGTAAGCGACTGTTGCGATAAAGCAAATTTTTTGCAGTGCTCTCCACTTCAGAAGAGGTGTAGAGCACTGAAAGACTTGGGAGACTTGTTGTCACTCAGCTTCGAAGAGAAATCCACAAACTTGTTAAGCAGAGATCCTTTGCGACCCGTGTGAAAGGCAACGATGATGATGATGACGATGACGATGATGATGATGATGATTATGATGATGATGATGACGATGATGATTGCACCAATACAACAGTTCAGTAAGCACCCCCCCAAAAAAAAACATCATAATGAGAAACACCCCTCCTCTAAAAAATGGAAGATACCCTCATCTTGTGGACAGGTGAAAAGTGAAGTGGAAAAGTGAAAAAGCGAGAGTGAGGATAAGCGTTCAGAAATTTAGAAAACGTCGGCATTGGATGGGATAAAATAAATCAACGACAAATTATCACGAGATATTATCTCAGGTATGGATATAACCTCTCGCGTTGAAGCTTCGGAGGTGATGGTGGTCTAATGGTTGACGACATTGACTGACGATCTGGGTGTTCCAAGTTCGAATCTAGTTCGTTCCATAAAAATTACTTTCACTTAAAATGTTAGCAACTTTCACGGTGTTCATCCCGTAATCTCCGACGTCTTTTTAGAAATAATTCTGACTAGAAAAATATCAGGTGAATTTAATGGCAACAATGGAATCTACCGATTCATACGATACGATGATGATATTTAAGCGTGAGAAACCACTTTATATATATATATATATATATATATATATATATATATATATATATATATATACATAGGTATATTTATTACCGTTTCATCTGCTTATTTACACATGTTTCGATTACTGAATCGTATCAACGACCCAGTAACTTCATCAGACTTGACAGAAATGTGTTATTATGATTAGAAAAACGATATTAGAAAGAAAAAAAGAGGGGGGGGAATTTAAATTCTAATTCGACAACAGTTAATTTGTAAGATTTAATAAACATTAGAAGGTGGTAGGGCAAGGGGGAGTTCAAGATATTCAGCCGGACGTCGATAGGAATAGAAGGTGGGGGAGATGGAGAGAGAGAAGGGGGGAAATAAGGGAGGGGCGCAAGATGGGTAATACTTAGGCGGGGGTAAGGGGAAAGAAAGAGAGAGATAAGAACCAGCACTGTGGCTCTAACAAGCGGACTGTAGCTGTTGTTCGATATATGTCATATGGAGTTTGACACGATAAAGATCTATCTCTCTCTATATATTTATATTAAGTCTTATAAATTCAGATACACTATTTAAAATTAAGCATCATAGATTTCATTTGAAAGCGGGATATACCGTCAGCTTTACTGGTTACACTTAAGCGTGATAGACCAACGGATGTCATATTGCGAAATGAAATATGACAAACTAACAGCTGTACTATTTAAAACCCATGAGAGACAGATCAACGAATCTACTAAAAATAAACCGAGATAAAAAAAATAATAATGTAAAGATAGGCGAACGTAAATAAACGAAAAGAAGTTAAAGAAACGATCCCTATTATATTTTAACATCGAATAATTGCTCCCGGGTAACGTCGAGTTACCTCCTTCGTTTAAAACAAAGTAATTCTAAACAAGTTTCCTTTGTTTTCTTCAAATGCCCCTGCGAAGATTTTTCACAAATTCCTCCATATCTAATAAATGTTCCATGCTTGCTTCAGGGTAGTTACTTTAACCGATGAAAGAGTTTATTAAGTATAAAGTCCTCGGGTCTTCCGAAAAAAATAGAAGACGGAAAACGAAACCATATCGATATTTCATATTATTTGTAAAGAGAACACAAAGGTAAAATAAAGAACATCCAAATGTTTGTGTGATATCTGTACACGGTTATGAATAAAACATTAACCGCCATTGTTATTAACAATTACAATTGCATGGGTCTTATTACCTTAGCGCACGTGCAAACGAAAATCAAAATAATATGATATTTATATTATTTAATTATTTAATTAGAATTTAATTTATTTAATTAGAATTCATTTTCTTAGTTGTTGTTTCACGACGTTTCGGCCAACTATTCCTCTGACCTTTTCCATGTGGTAACTGCCACTCCGACCGAATCTTTTTTTTTACAATGTGGTCACTACTTATCAAGGCCCAGAAGCGACTCAGGGATAAGGGTTATTGCACGTACAGTACGTTAGTGTTGAGATTTAATAAAGTGTCTACTTAAGGGGGCGGTTCATCAGGAATTTGTTTACGTTGAACTTTAAGACATCCAGGTTATAGTCAGGTGGAAAGCAGGCAGACGGAACAGGATTCCATAGGCGCGCAGTTCTAAGAAACTGGATTCTCAGCAATAAATAAATTAATAAATAATACTCATCTCAATAATGAATTCCAATTAAATAATATATACACCATTCAGTACAGACACGGCCATGAATGATCAAATAATAAATAAACATGGATTTATAAGACAAACGAATCCAACCTTGATCGCCCTAAGGGGCCCGTGACACAGTGGATACAGACGTTAAATCTCTATGGTTCCAGAAAAGAATTGTCTGAAGATAGCGGATTCAATCCTACCCAAAGCCGACCAGAGGCTTACTTGGTCAAAAACGTGGTCAGACGACAACAACTACGGATGGCAGTAATTGCTGAGAATGCAGTTGGGAGATTCCGAGTTCCTATCTCGTCGCAGTTACCACCTGACGAAGGCCGGAGGAATAGTTGGCCGAAACATCGTGATAAAACAACTAAGAAAGATGAGGATCAGAGTTCGCAAGAAATAAATTAAAGATTACATTTGATAAGAAATATGCAAAATGATGTGCATCAGTTAACAAAGAGGTTGATTAATGTTTACGCGACGAAGTTTGGGTGCATCTGCAAAATAAAAAAAATATTTGATAAAAATTAGACTGCGTTTGGACTCCCTATAATAATTTGGTGTATTGTAGTAGAATAGGAGGTAAATTCATATTAATAGCAACATTTAATGTTGTTAAGACTTTCTTTTCTTTCTCAACAAATGAGTGACCATGACTAATTAAAGGCTACATGAGAAATCGTTTCCTACTTAATCGGCTTAATATTCGCAAGAATTTTAAATTATATTAATACATGGAAAACATAACCACCGCTGCTACAAAAGCGGTAGGCTCCCTCTATAGAGCTAGACACTTATTCAGACGTGACAATATATATATATATATATATATATATATGTATATATATCTCGTCGGTAAGTTGCATTAAAAATTTTAATGCAACTTACCGACGAGATCTATTGAAAAGGGTTTGTCGAAAGGTTAACCTCTAGATCCATTAATTATATATATATATATATATATATATATATATATATATATATATATATATATATATATATATATATATACGGGATAGAATGGTAAAATTGTCGACCTAGAAATTACGATACGATTCCATTTCCGTTTTATGAAAACCATATTTTGTTTGTGTTTACGACTAACTACTAGTTGGACATTTTTGAACAAAATGCCAAGAGCGATAGAAACCTTCTATCATGTCTGAAAGTGACATAATGTCAAACGAGCGAGATCGAAGTTGCACCGCTGTAAAACCCATGGTCTCTACCTATCTCAACTTATGACAACAGGACCATTACCAGCTCTAGTGTGTTTTCTTTAGGGTGACGATTTTATTGTTTAATATATAATATATAGAAATATTGTTATACATATATATATATATATATATATGTGTGTGTGTGTATATATATATATCGAAAGATTGTTTAATATATATTATAGAGAAAAATTGTTTAATAAATATATATATATATATCGAAAGATTGTTTAATATATATATATATATATATATATATATATATATATATATATATATATATATCAAACATCATAGAAGTTTTTCAACCTTAAGACTATATAAAAATAATATTAATTTTTTAAAATCCTTCTAAGGAAAATTATTTTGTCAGTACATAATTCAATCTCCTGCAATCGCTTAACACACTTACTTTCTTGAATTGAAAATAGTCTTAAGATTCAGGGATTATCAGTTGTTTACCATGAGAAACGAGCTAATGTATACCCCGTTTATTTGGAGTAAGTTTTATGCTAAATTGATATTTAAATATGCTTAAATTCGTACTCATTTTTATATGAAATATTTTTTTCTAACTGTACATGTAACGGAAACTATGATACTTAGTCCGCTGCACCTTATCACAAAACGCCCATACAATAATTTAAGCCAGATAGGTCTAGTAGTTTATGAGCAAACCTATAGATTAAATGCGGTATTATGGTTATTTGTGCCTATCTATCCAAAGCTCTGCGTCGAACATATACCATTATACTTAGTTAGCTGTACATTATCAATAATAAATAAATCCATGCAAAATTTCAGACGGATCGGTCAAGTAATTTCCGAGAAAAAGTAGAATGAGGAGATGGGCAGACAAAAAGACAGACATACAGACTGGGAAAGATTGTATAGATATTACTTTCACAGGAACCCATGTGTTTTAACATTGCACTCAAATATATTGTTTCTCCTGTAAAAACGAGAACAAGTACCAGACATTTCTAATACAGGGGAATGGAACAAACAACACAAAAGGACAATAATAGAAAAACAAAGACAAAAACATGTCCACTGTTATTTTATGGTAAAGTTTCTAAAGAACATTCTTGAAGAAAATGGCTGCTTTGCCAGGCTTTTTTTCTCTCCAATTCCTTTTCAATGTTTATGAAAATTATATCGGTATTATTTTCTTTTTATATTTGTACATTAGTTTCTCTGTGTTCCATCTCAATATTTGTTTTGGTAGGAAAATATTTCGTAAGGTGTGGGAGATGATAGAAACGGTAAACATTGGTGGCAATATAATTTTGTTTCTTATTTTCTCCGTGTTCAATATAGACATCTCAGGAAATGAGATACGTGTAAAATGGCAAAATATGTATGTATTTTCTGGATCGATTCCCATGAAATCGGCTAACGTGGACATTATATGACGTCGGAAAGAAATTAATGGCCATGTTTTAATAACCAATAATGTGAGAACAGAGCACACTATCTATAGAAAATTATGCTAAAGCAATTTTATGTCTGTGCATACGTTATCACCTACACCCCTGTTTAACAGACGAGTTCACGCTCTCGAATGTGCTTTTTAATATTTACACACACACACACACAAACACACACAAACACACACACACACACATATATATATATTATTTCAAGTATTCATTAGTTTATAATTGGAATATACTATATCATGTGTATATTTTCCGTTTTTCTTTTCAAGAGTACATAAGTATAGCTAATTTGTTTAGCTTCTGTGTAAGTTAATTGCCTTGAATATATTTCATAATTTACCATTTATATATATATATATATATATATATATATATATATATATATATATATATATATATATATATATATTAAGTAATGTGATTGATAATTTAAAATTTAAAAATTAAATTATAATTAAATTAAAAATAAAAATCCGTTTCATAAGAAGGAACAACAACAAAATCAATTATCTGTACGATCGTTTCGGAAAACAGTGTTTTATTGTGGTAGACATCAAGTTACGGACAATAATTATCACATAAATTTTTTTTAATAAACAAGGTCTCCTCGTCATCAAATTGTAAAGGTTTTTTTTATTAAATTTAAATGTATGTATTTATGTGTTTTATTAAATTTAAATGTATGTATGTATGTGTCTATTTTTTCATATATATGCATGTATATATTTGTAATGTTGCACTAAACTAAATTTATAATTCAAATTCATATTTTAATCTATTGCTTTTCTATCTCTAACCCATATTAATTTTATTATCAATTTTAAATCCAAACCTTTATTTCATTTTTTTTTTCAGATACATCTGCCTTACTTTTAATGCTAGGTTTATTTATGGTGTCTTTTAAATTTAATAAAAACCCTTCACAATTTGCTGACGAGGAGACCTTGTTTATTAAAAAACTATATGTAATAATTATATATATATATATATATATATATATATATATATATACGCATGTGAGTTTGTGTGCGCGCGTGTGTGCGTGTGTGTAAGCTATTTTACTATTATTTGTTGCATGTATAATGCATATACACATTCATATATATATATATATATATATATATATATATATATATATATATATAGTAAGTTATAAAATGTATATGGCAATTAAGCTACACTGAATATTCCGCGTTTCATCCACTCTAGGACTCTTCCTAGAGTGGATGAAACGCGGAATATTCAGTATAGCTTAATCGCCATATACATTTTATAACTTACTAACTAGTTCTACCTATGTATTGAACACTTTTGAAGTAAATACTTAAAGTTTACGCATAAATCTACACTTTCGTATATTAATTTTATGTGAATAAATTAAGTAGTTATATATATATATATATGTAATTTATTTTTACTTTATTTGTAACATAGGATGCATATATATATATATATACATATATATAATGACTGTATTATAATTATTTTTTATATTTTAATTGATTTGAACGCCAGTGTTTTTACAATATTGTCAAGTAGAGCTGTATTATAGTGTAAATTTCTCGCTCTACATTCACATGATTGGCTACAAGTGTGCATATATATTTCAGATGCAGTATCTGCCGTTCAATCGATATATGTCAACTAAGGAGAATAAAACTCGATACAGATCGGAGCTGAATCATGTATGCTCATTTGTAGTCAACAGTGTTTATATAAACAAATAAAATGATGCAATAATTAAGCTTTACTTGTAAATAGATAAACATCTATGAAAACATAGCAAAGCAATAATGATATATATATATATATATGTGTGTGTGTGTGTGTGTTTCACACACACATAAAACGTATTACATTTAATACATATATACATGAATATATATATATATATATATATATATATATATATATATATAATTCTGGTATTTCAATAAAAAACATCTCTTTCTACCCATCTTTTAAGTATGTATATATATATATATATATATATATATATATATATATATATATATATATATATATATACAGATGAATCTCACAGGTAAGAAATTCATTTTTATAACATGAATAGGTTAGATAAAGAAATTAAGAATAGGAAACTAGATCTAATATTTGTAACATGTTTTTCCCTAAGTTTAAGGGAGCTGGTGTTTGATACACCATTGCTGGGAAGACATGTTTTGTTTTTAAATCCCGGAAAAAGTGTTTCATGGCAAACATCCGATGATCCCTTGAAAAATAAATTACTACTGGTACTATAGTGAATTCGAGAGAGAGAGAGAGAGAGAGAGAGAGAGAGAGAGAGAGAGAGAGAGCAAGTTGATGAAGCGATTGATGTTGATTGAATGACTTACTGACTAAATGGTTTTCTAAGGAATAATAATTTTTTTTTTTAATTTTTATATAGTTTTAAAGGTTAAATACTTCCAAGAATATATATATACATATATATATATGTGTGTGTGTGTGTGTGTGTGTGTGTGTGTGTGTGGGTGGGTGTATGTATATGTATATATATAATATATGTATATATATAATACATATATGTGTGTGTATATGTATATAATATATATATGTATATATATATATACATATATATATGCACATACAAACACGCACACATACACACACACATATATATATATACACACATATACATACATATATATATATATAATAGTTATTTGAACATTATATATACATATTTCAAAGGCGTACCAGTGGTTACAATGCATTGAATCAATCATAAGAGGTTGGAAAGATTCCACGGAAATTCATCAGCGACTTTGTTCAGTTTTTAAAACTCTTTCCAACTTCTCATGGTTGATTCAACGCATTGAAACTACTGGTATGCCTTTGAAATATGTCTATGTAGTGTTGAAATAAATATTGCATCCTCAGTTCTCACATCCACGATAAAACACTTTATTAGATTTTTTCATCGCCTCCTGACATTGTATATATATATATATATATATATATATATATATATATATATATATATATATATATATATATAGTCAGATCATGTCATATGCTACTGGTGCCATGTAACCCAGTACTACCTGCCTCATCGTCGGGTTACTGGCGACTAAACTGGTTCTCCCACCAGGCTTGTTTGGTGTGGAGGGTGGCTAGACTCCCTGAAGGATTAAAAACAAGATCTTCCAAAGGGCGAATGAACCCTTTTTTCGGGGTCAACGGCCAACTAGCACCGTGTTTGTGTGTATGTATGTGTGTGTTGGGGTGGAGAAGGCAACCTTTATAGGAGAAGCAAATCTCTGATTTAAAAAAACATAAAGTGGGAGATCAGTACCCACATTAAGCTGGTCTGCAGTTTTACTTGATGCTGAATATCTTGCTCTTGCTTGTTGCTGGATCTCAACATTTTGAACCGAGAGAGAGACTTTGCTGTCGTTCAAAGCTAATACTATAACATCGTCTGTGTATAGATACTCCATCAGGCATTTATCTATAGAAATGGTCCTCTGGCGATGGAAGTCGTTTTTGGGCTCATGGACTTTAAGTGTCTGAGGGAGTGGCATTCGTCTGACAAGACGTTGCAATCATCATATATATATATATATATATATATATATATATATATATATATGTATACTTTTAGGGGGAGAGTAAATAGAGGACAGCCAAATAAATGAACCAAATGATAAGGGTGATGTTGATGACTGTGATTTTTGTAAGTGTATGATATTTAGTTTTCCGAACATATTAAATAGTATAATAAAAAAGGTACAATCGATCCCCTTCTGCCGACCCAAAACGCGTTTCATGCTACGCTCTAATCATAGAACCGGACGGCACAATACCGCATTTGGAAGTCCCGCTGTTAATTCGATGCTTTGTAACTATTCTTAGTATGATAAACACATCTTAAGACAAACAACTAATCCGAAAGAAGACATATCGGTTTTCTTTTGATGTCAGGGCGGTTTTGAACGTGGAAATTATTTGCACCGAATTTATTCCTGTTAGTCTGGACTTTACAAATTGCAACGCACTAAGTAACACAAATCCCGCCAAGTGACCGGACCAAAACATGATACTCTGTTAGACGTGTGGTCTATTACAGGAAATAAGAGGGTGTCATGTTAATGTGATTATATGTTATTCCGGTCGATAGAAATGTTGTAGTCTTTATCAGGAACAGGAATACATAACAGATCACACTTCAATTGTGTTCATAATACATGGGACATGATAAACGTATACACATTGCGTGATTTAGAGATTATTTAAGTTCTCCGGACTACTGTTTTTAACTTGTGTATCATTTTCACAACGTGTCGGTCGATATAACCTCCGACTTTCTTCGGGTGTATCTTGTCGAACTCAGAAATCTGTCTGTTGGACACATATATTTGCACGGAATTTCGAATCGAGCCCTTTTATTAAATTCACAGGGTTATAATATTATAATTTTTCAGCCATGACTGTGTAGAACATTCTATATCAAGAAGGTGTAACTTTTACACCATAATAATCAAGTACTTGATCCACGACGCAACGGATCCCTGAATAAGGATACCGTGCAAATTGCAGAGTTCGACAAAAGGAGTGTAAAATCGATAAGCTATGTCTGAAGCAAGTCTGAGGTTAGACCAGCATGAAACTTGTTAAAATAACACTCAAGATGAGAATGATAGTCCGAAGAAACCAGAGAATACAAATAAACAATTGTCATCCTAAACGAACCAGAATTATTAATGAATGCATCTTATTGACTGTAAGCTGTCGGTCCGTTGTTTCGTATTAGACATGATTAGGTGCGATTTATCCGTTAAGTCCCAGTTTTTCACAATCTTTTAGTGCAATGTAACGCTGTGTCATGACTAGGGCCGTGACAACAGCATATTCTTTTCATTGTTTGGAGTCTTGAGTATATATCCGTTAATATCTTATGTGTTTTTATATAGACGAATGCAGTTCTCGGTTGATTGACTGTGTCTTACTGTGTCGGATATATACTTGAGAGTCAAAAGAATGAAAAGAATATTCTGTTGTCATAACCCTAGTAATTACCGAGAGAGAGAGAGAGAGAGAGAGAGAAAGAGAGAGAGAGAGAAAGAGAGAGAGCGAGAGAGAAAGAGAGGGTTTGTTAATCATACAAACATTATTGGTTGCATATGTGCATACATGTTTCAGTGGAATCTCAATTCAGAGAGACCCACCTCATCAGACTGAGAAAAGGAAGGATATTGAAACACAAAGCAAGATTCGTTCATTTTGTATATAAAAAATATAACCAGGTGTAATTTTCTCTCTGAAAGAGAGGGGGTGTATACTCTGTGAATGCGGACAGTCGAGGTTTGAAGAGAGGATTGGGAAAGAAAGGGGATAGGGAAGGGGGAAAAGAAGGGGCATATTATCCCGTCTGGTAAAGCTCTCACAGTGGGGAGGTTACGGTTGTATTTTAACAAGGCGGTTGTTTTTTGGCCTAAGTACTTGCTTTTATATGAAGTAATATTATACTCGCAACAGCGTTGCTTCCCTATTTTAGACATTTTGTATTTATTTTTCTTTCGACCCGGCCCATTTCTTGTCCTCTCATTTTACTGATAATCTAGAAAACCAATCTATACTACCATTATATATATATATATATATATATATATATATATATATATATATATATATATATATATATCCCCGAAGCAGTGTTTCATGGTAAACAACTGATGATCCCTAAAAAATAATTATTATTGGTACTATAATGAATTCGAGAGAGCAATTTGATGCGGTGATTGCAGGTGATTGAATGATAAAAATAATTTTTTTGTATAGTTTTAAAGGTGAAAAACTTCCAAGACTATATATATATATATATATATATATATATATATATAGTAAGTTACAAAATATATATGTCGATTAAGCTACACAGAATATTCCGCGTTTCATCCATGAAACGCGGAATATTCTGTGTAGCTTAATCACCATATATACTTTATAACTTACTACCCAGCTATACCTACTTATTGAGCACTGTTGAAGTAAATACTTAAAGTTTACGCATAAATTTATACTTTCGTATATTAATTTATGTGATTAAATGAAGGAGTTATATATATATATATATATATATATATATATATGTGTGTGTGTGTGTGTGTGTGTGTGTGTTTGTGTGTGTGTGTACATGGAAGCTAAATATAATGTAAATAAATGTTTCAATTCCGTAAAAGTTATTTTGATAATATATAGAGAGACTAAGGTGCGGAGACAGTTTGTAAAATTAAAATTAAATGCAATAAATAACATCAGCGCATAACTGAAAGGGACAACTTTATTATGAGCGACGAGACATGGCGCCATAATGGAAAGCCAAAACTAGTACAAGCGCGAAAAGAAGACCGTTGCAGCCCATAGAAATAATTATATTTGCGGAGTTGAATTTCAGGCCAAATCTCCTTTTCTAGAAAAAGAAAACAATAGCTTTCGTACCCAGGATCGCTAAAAAAAGTAAGACCGTCTATTTATTAACGCAAAAACAAACACGTTGAAGAGCTACAGAGACGAGAGTGGTACTATTTAAGCGAGCGACGTTTTGTGCTCTGGAAGTTATTTCTCTACATAGTCACTAACATGCTCATTAACGTTTGTCAGGCTTGTGTGACGTGATCGTAATAAAAAAAAAAAAATCGAAGTGCGTTTTGTCACTCAAATCGCTATCGCCAGTCTGTAATCAATGAGCCCATCTTCTAACTGTGGCGACATTAACTGATCGACTTCGTAACCATTTTACAAGCGCCAGTGAATATTGCTCGGTTTATTTTTTCTGCATGTGAGAATTCAGTCGCATATGTCTGCTTCTGACGCCCGTCCATGAAAGAGGTTGCTTCCTTAGAGTCTCCTACCATCAGTATCGTTAACAGAGAGATGAAACTCTAAAGTCACAGGTTTAGTCATCATAACAATCCAATGCACATCTTCGTCTGATCCATTTGGGGAAATAAAAAATAGGAGGCATTACTTTTGGAACGCAAAAATATTTATTCGATACGCTAGTTTTAGAGTGAATTTAAAAAAAAAATTACTGAATAGTTGCAAATAGATAGACTAATATGTAATTGTTATGAAAATTCGTATCGGAAGAGAATCAGTCCTTGCAAATATTCTGAAACTATCGACGTTCCTTCTACTGTGAACTGACGCGACCAGACAGCTGGCGACGGATGACGTTTGGAGTTCCTCTTTATACGCTACGTAACGGGATCGCACACATGTACACACTAAGATCCTAACATATTTATAGCAAGTTCTTATCTTGCAACATAGTTTTTTAGAGAGAATGTATTCCAAAATAAGAACAGCGTGACGATGTATATAATCCTATTGGAAAGTTTTCAAAACAGCTGAGATAAGTAAAATTGTTTTTTTTTCCGGGCAGTGCAGTAGCCCAAAGAGAAGTCTGTCCCTAGACAACTATTAACACCCGAAAGTATCCTGTACCTCTATAAGGCCACCAGTCGTCCATGTATGGATTATTGTTGTCACATTTGGGCTGGTGCATCTGCTACTAGTCTCTCGCTCCTTGACAAGGTTCAAAAGAGAGTCGCAAACCTGATAGACCCTGAACTGGCATCTAAGCTTCAACCTCTGTCCCATCGACGAAATGTTGCGTCCCTCTGCTTTTTCTACAAGTATTTTAGTGGTGAATTCTCTGACGAATTGCAATCACTTGTGCCCCCATAACGTGAGCACCCTCGACGAATCCGACAGGCTGCTAAATCCCACCCCCACACTGTAGAGATCCCTAGATGTAAAATATCTTTATACTCCAATAGTTTCTTCCCCAGAACCGCTAGACTCTGGAATTCCATTCCAGGTCTCTGCTTCCCCAACCGTACTGACGTGCAGAAGTTCAAGTGTAACGTGAACCGACATCTTGCTGCCCAAATCCCTACATAGTACCCCCAGTAGTTGTTGTCCCTGATAGTAGTCCCCTACACCAAAGTGGCAATTTGCCTTGTTTGGGGTGAAAATGTAAAAAAAAAAAAAAAAAAAAAAAAAAAATGGGACACAATAGTATAAAGAGAATGCATATATATATATATATATATATATATATATATATATATATATATATATATATATATATATATGTGTGTGTGTGCGTGTGTATATATATATATATATATATATATATATATATATATATATATATATATATACTAGCGTGGAAATAAGAATGTAAAACTATAAAGTTCTAATAATAGCAGGGTTTGTCAAATTGATTTATCCTAGTCTCGTATAAATACAACGCTTAATATATATCCATTTACAATTGGAGACAGGGAAGAATCTTACAGTAAAGGAAGACATTTTTTATAATGAATAAGTTTGCTTAATTAATCATGAGCAAGTAACTAGATCTAATATCTGGAACAGTTTTTTGTTCGTGTGATTAAATGAGGTTATGCTTGATTAACACTGCTGGGGAGTATAATGTAATATATCGTTTGTTTTTAAATCTCCCAAACAATGTTTCTCTTAAATCAACATTAGGACTACAGTGAATTCAAGAGAGCAAATCGATGCAGCGATTGCAGGCTATTAAATGACTTATTTACTAAATAGTTTTTCAAGAAATGATAAAAAATAAAAAAATGAAATAAGTTTTGTATATATTTATAAAAGTAACAAAAAACCTCCAAGGCATGCATGCATATATATATATATATATATATATATATATATATATATATATATAGTAGGAATGGTAATTAATAAAAACTGAAGAAAGTGCTCAATACTGTTGTAGAGCAGATATGCGTTTTATTTTTTATTACGGTAATAAAAAAAACGTATATATATATATATATATATATATATATATATACGAGCAAATGGTTAATAAAACATGTTAAAATACTTTGAAAAAGACTTTAAAATATTCTTAACCTGAAAAGGAAACACTTAATAAGTGGATAGTCCTTAATCCGATGGGTTTCGAAGAAATACTTTCTTTTAAATCAGAGGGTAGGAATTAGCAAAATACGGGATCGGATTTGGATACAAAAGTATTTGATGAAACTGCAAGTAAGTCAAAGATCTTACTTGATAACAAAAAGTGAAGCAAAGGGAATAGGGTGAGGAAAAAGGTGATTTAACGTAAATGGATAGTCTGGTGAAAGATAAATAATCCAACAACGGATACATCTTGGATTTTACTTGTGTGAATGAAAATTTAATTAGCTTTCTTGGATTTACATTTTTGGATTTTACTTTTATTTTTTGGATTTTACTTTTATTTTTATCTACTTGTTTCCTTTTCAGATCAAATGTGTTGTAACTCTTTTTCAAAGTGTTTTTTAATATGTTTTATTAACTATTTGCTCTCATTATAAGTTCTATCTCCTATTTGGTTTTATCGAGCTTTTACATCTGGTTGATGTTACTTTATAAATATTAATACTTTAATATTTGTAATATATTTTAGTTTTACCATCTTGGATCATTTTGGTAAATTTAATTGTAATTTTTATTTTATATATATACAAGGAACTTTACTCCAAAAATTCATTTGCAGAAACATCCTTAGTCTCAATCACAGTTTTCAGCACATTCTTGATATTTTTCATCAAGAGACGCCTGAAAGCTAATTTGCTCCTGATTATCGGCTCAGCCTTCATGTTACATGTGCTTGGTGCCTTTCTCAACTGTTCCCACACATAATAGCCCATCTGGTTTTAAGCCTGCAAGTTTACAGACATATAATTGTAATGATGAATTGTTGAATTTCTAAGACACCTATTTTCGAATTTTCTTGGAAGTGCCATACTTATGCCCGTCCGTAGTCACATTCGCAACATTGCGAATGATAAAATAATTAACAGGTCAATATTGCATGGCAAATTGAGTGAACCCCTTTTTTTTTGGTGTTCAAAGATTTTAAGGCGCTAAATTAGGTCCGAAGTGCTCATTCAAATATATTGATGCAGTATGGCGGGAACTTTGTTAGAAGCAAACCCAAGAAGTTTTACGGTTTGAAGAATATAGGTTTTTGTGACGCCTGCGAATTGTAAGCTCGTCACTTGTTCTTCTGTCGTTTTGAATATGGTCATGAAGAGAACGTAGGGCGTTCACGATGTAAATGGATGTTTTATTTTGTAATGATTTTTTATGAATATCGTGAAGCGGTTATATTACGCATTGGCGTTGATTAGTTGACATTTTCAAGTTCCGACGAGAGACCGCGAACGGGTTTACAAGTATGAAAAAAAAAGCAGCACAAAAAATACACATTTAAAAATATTACTTGTACTGTGCGTGTGTGGCGGCATCAACTCTCTGAACGGTAACGTCAGCATCTTATTGTCTGCCGAGGCTATGTTCATTAATGGATTGATCAATTCATTTCTCCATCTGCTCCGATCCACAACCTGCGTTTTACTCTGCCCACCTCTCAACTGGCTACAAATGACACAAACACAAGACGGTTCATAAACTGTCCCTAACTGTCGAAAACTGTCGCAAAACTCCCTCTCAATCTTTAAACTGGTGATAACCTAATTTTAATCACGTTGATGTTCTTTGTCCTCATCACCGCTATATCTTGATTGATTTAGTTTTTCTATTTGTGCCCTGGTAAACAACTTTCCATACATTTGTTTTGCTGATAAACTTATTTTCTTTTTTGTTGTCGTTATATTCTTCCTTCTCTTTGCTTCTTAACGCATGGAGGAGATCGATATAATCACATCAAAATTCTTTGACAGATTTCGTTGTACTGACAACTTAACATGACAATTTAATATGACCCTTTCTGCCATATTCCATATATTCATCAGAATTATCCGGATCATACATCACGACCTTTACAATATTTTAAGAGCACCGACCTACAGATACAGTTTCTGATTATTAAATTTGAATCGCATCATCATTATACAGGTCACTATTTTTAAATATCATCCTCCGTGCTCATAATCTACAGCTCCTAAATGTATCAATCTCCCTTGATCTTTAATGCTATTAAAGGATTTCCATGATTTAGAATTGATAGAATATAAAAGAATTATCAAATTTATTTCGAATCAACCTATTGTTACGAAAGAGTCTCGTGCCTTTCGTCTGGTGCATCGCTGTAGAAATGCTTCGAGTAGATGAGTATGACGGACTCGTTTGAATGCTAAGTCGGTTACATGTAGTATCTCGTCTCGTTGTCCTTTTGTCACGTTTTTATGAAATACATACAACTGATCCAAGAAAGTTTCGTTTGTAAATCTATTTGTTTGTAAAACTGTTTGTAAGACTGTTCGAAAACCATCGATGTTCTCAGAAGTCAACAAACTGTTTTTTTTTCCTTTTAGTTTGGTATGCGCCAATCTTTACATACTTCCATGATTATAATTTATTCCTAAACTTATAACACGATGGTTATGCATTTTCAAATCGATGGTATTTTGATGGAAATCGCCCTAGAGAAGGCATTAAGCCACTTGATGTAAGAGGCAATAAACAATAGTACTTCAGTGTAAAAATCTTGTCCACGATAAGTGTTAGATGGAATAGATTCTGACCAAGAAGACAGTAATTATTCCCCCTCTGCCAGAAAGCTTGTTCATTGAATGTGAGGAATCAAGGACAAAATAATGGAACCGAAAATTACGCGTCTGCCGGAAGTAAACACAAGATCCACTTTCTACTCACCATATTAGGCGCAGGGGTCGGAAATATGGATTATATTTACTTTACTTTTATTTTAACCAAAAGTGGCATAAGAGGATTGCGGAAGCCCTTTTTGAAATTCGAATTCATTCTGTTTCTTTTAAATAAGGCATAAATTAAGAAACATTGCTAAAATTTCATTATCTCTGGCGTATTTTAAGTGTTTAATGAAGCATAATACATGCAGAACATCTCATTTTAAAATACAAACATTTGGGATTTGTAATGAAATGCGATCCATGATAATTATACAAAAATTGAATTGTTTTCTTAAGATATTTAAAGATTAAACGTTTAATTTTTGACCTTTCCAGAATCCAAAGCATGTAATGTATTTTCATCAAAATTTGAATTAATATTCAGCATATAATGCTTTGTAGAATTATAGATTTGTTTTAATTTTCGGGAAATTTCATACAAGTACAGTAGGAGCCCAGGATACAGCATTAAAATTAGTAACAAAATGCACTACGGTATATAATACAAATGTATATACTCAAATAACATTATAAATAACAACGTAAGTCGGGGCAAAAACCGTAACAGACGTGACTGGAAAAAAAAACACTGTATTCCACATCGTAACCTGAAAAAAAAAACCTATCCTCGGGTCATCGTATCCCGGGGGTTATACTGTAGTACGAAATTCTTATTCAGAATTTCCGACTATTACCCTCTCATTGAGAGTTATTCGACCAACGTGTGTGTGGTCGAACTCGGGAATGTTTCTGTAAAATTCGAAAACCGTGCTGTCGAATTCGGGAATCTGTACGTATTTCGAACCGATTTTTTTATTTATTTAATTCACACGTGTAGCATGTTCTTGTTCCGTCAGCAATGTCTGAGTTGAAATTCTAAATAATTCGCCATTGTATGTCTAATGTTGTCAGCACTGAGGATCGAACCATTTAGTCTCCAGACGGAGGCAGCTTACAACTGAACCAGAGTTCGACAGAAAAAAAAGTATCCAAGTTCGACAAAATACACCCAAAGAAAAAACGTGCGAATAATACGAGATGAGAACAATAGTTCAAATTATTTAAATAATACGCAAACTGTTCTGTTCGGGAATATCTTTTTTATAGAAGAGAGAGAGAAGTAGAGAGAGAGAGGGAGAGAGAAAGAAAGAAAATTAGAATTAGAATGAGTGAGGAGGAGAAAAAGAGAAATAGGAGACAGAAAGCATATAGACTAGAGATGAATAGATTAAGTGTAGCAGACATACAAGAACACGCAGGTATGTTTAGGATTATTTGTTTAATAACATATAGATTTCTATCAGGGCTTAAAATATTTTGTTTCTAACAAATAAATTTCTGATTAGTGGAACGAACCTCCCACCAAACCGAATCTAATAATCAGTAAATGCTCTTTATTTTTAGCAAAGCTTTTATTGAGAGATAAAAATGTCATTAACCAAGAAAACATTTGATAATATTTGATATTGCTTTCTCTCCGAAACGAAGTAGAGTTTCAGTGAAAAATATTGGCCAACAGCCAAATATGACGATACAATAATATATGTATGTCTCTGTCTATCTATCTACCAATCTATCTATCTATCTATCAATCTATCTATCAATCAATCTATCTATCTATCTATCAATCTATCTATCTATCTATCTATCAATCTATCCATCTATCTATCCATCTATCTATTAATCTATCAATATATCTATCTATCTATCTTTCTATCTTCCAATCTATCCACCTATCTATCTATCTATCTATCTATTTATCAATCTATCTACCAATCTATCTATTTATCTATCAATCTATCTATCCATCTATCTATCTATCAATCAATCAATCTATCTATCTATCTATCTATCTATCCATCAATCTATCTATCAATCTATCTATCAATCAATCTATCTATCAATCTATATATCTATCAATCTATCTATCTATCTATATATCTATCAATATATCTACCTATCAATCTATCTATCAATCTATCTATCAATCCATCTATCTACTGATATATATATATATATCAATCTATCTATCTATCTATCTATCAATCTATCTATCTATCTATCTATCTATCTATCAATCTATCTATCTATCCATCAATCTATCTATCAATCTATCTATCTATCTATCTATCAATCTATCTATCTATCACTCTATCAATCTATCTATCTATCAATCTATCTATCAATCTATCTATCAATCCATCTATCTACTGATATATATATATATATCAATCTATCTATCTATCTATCAATCTATCTATCCATCAGTCAATCTATCTATCAATCTATCTATCAATCTATCTATCTATCAATCTATCTATCAATCTATCTATCTATCAATCTATCTATCAATCTATCTATCAATCTATCAATCTATCTATCAATCCATCTATCTATCAATCTATCTATCTATCAATCTATCTATCAATCAATCTATCTATCAATCTATCAATCTATCTATCTATCTATCTATCAATCTATCTTTCTATCTATTTATCAATCTGTCTATCAATCTTTCAATCTATCTATCAATCTATCTATCAATCTATCTATCTATCTATCAATCAATCTATCGCTCAATCAATCTATCAATCTATCTATCTATCTATCAATCTATCTATCTATCTATTACATAAAAGGAATTTGTACATGTATGCGCTCCTTCCTTATGAACTACGAAAGTGCTTGGTAAATTCGTATGAAATTTCAAACAAAATACTTTATGTATCTGGCAGTGTCCTTAGATTGGTTCTGTATCACAAGTGCATCTGAGAAGTTTTACGACCACGCAAGTGGAAAGGCTTATCATATAAAATCAACATTCATTTCTTTGATATGACAGGGACGCGTTTGAAATAAATAGTTCTGTTTAAAGTACAACTGCACCATTATACATGAAGTTTTCATTTTAAATTTAAACATATTCTGTCATATATAAAATCACTTTTGAAAAATCAACAGTACGTTCTGTATAGTGCAATGTTTGTAATTGTGTATCGTGGACTAATTGACAGCGAGAGGTAACTGAAGCTTCCTCTCAGTGCACTGCGAAGGGTCCTAAACTAGAACAGGAAATCAATTGATTTGCTTGAAAAAATCGGTAATTTTACCGATTTCGATGATAAAAAAATATGGGAGTAAGAAACATTAATTGATCATCATTCAATCCCGGGCAACTTCACGTTTTCCTGTAAGTATATATATATATATATATATATATATATATATATATATATATATATATATATACTTAATGTTTCTTACTCCCATACTCTTACTTACTCCCTGTATATATATATATATATATATATATATATATATAAATATATATATATATATGTATATAATTTTGTATATATATATATATGTATATATGTATATATACATGCATATATCTATGTACACATATGTATATATATATATATATATATATATATATATATGTATATATACATGCATATATCTCTTAGTTTATCTGTATGTGTATTTCCGTTACACTATTTATTGGACCTACTGGGCATATATGGTTACGATTTTGTATGGAAACCCGCTTGAACTATACTACACGCTCAAAAAAGTGATTTGAAGTATAGAGTGAGTACTCGAAATGCTGAGATGATTCTTATCCAATCTATAGACGACATTAGCCTGATATGGGCAGTCGTGAAAGATACAAAGATGGAAGAAACATCTATAGCATTACAATGGGTTGTTTCTGATAACATCCAACTGCTGAAGCTTCCTAACTGTCACATTCGTATCGAAATCTGCTCATCTGTGAAATAAATATGTAATTTAGTATACTTTAACAAGTAAGGATCAGACAGTTTTCGAAGTTAACACGAAGAATCACTTAATACCTCATATAAAATGCTCTGAATCATACGAATCCTGACGAACAGTTTAAGACGAAACATTTTCTTTATTCAAGGCAATATGTATAACAAAATGATTCTTGTTTGTTGGGAGTAACTGGCTACACATCATGGAGAACGCTGAGCGAATCAAACTTCTAAAATCAATGAGGTCTTTATTTATTGTCATTGTCTTGAGTTCGCAAGTTGACAATTCAATAGAATTATGAGGGAGGTGCAAGCACATAATGTGAATTGACTATCCGTATGCAAAACAAAGACAACTGAGCAATAAACATATGTTAGTAACAGATGATCACGTTTAAGAAATATATCAAATATCTACAGGGAAACTTCAATTCGGTTGGAAAGTCACTTAAGGACTTTACTCTATCGGTATCACTAAATACGATAAATGAAATCATTCAAAAACATAAATGAATGAATTAAGCTACAGGCAGGCAGAACTAATAGAATTTGTTAATCAGCGTGAAGGTTCGTTGGGTGAATACAAAAAAAATTATCTGCGACTATATTTGAAGATGTTTAAGCACACACACTTTAGAACTCATATTTTTTTAAACAGGAATCACCATTTATTAAGACCTGGAGGCCATTCAAGGATAAGGGTTAATGTGTATACATTAGTCAATGTGATTATGGCGTAGTAAACATAAGTAGTGGGAATTTTGTAAATTAAATTACTTACGGGGACGGTTCATCAAGAACTTGTTTACATTGGACTTGAAGAAAATCAGATTGTAGTCAGCTGGAAAACAGGCAATCGAAAGAGAGTTCCACAAGCGTGCAGTTCTATGAAAGAAGCATTGTTCATGGAATCTGCATTTAGGTTTAGGCAGAGATTCTTCAACGCTCGTGGAGGAATAATGAAATATTTCTAATGCATGCGATCCTTTCAAAGGTTAGACGTTTTAGAAATTAAGCACTATCAGGAGCATTGTCTGGAATTTCTACAACGCTGGTGCCTGGTAGTAGATACTACTGTAAAAGAAAATGATGGCTTTACTTTCGTATGGAATACTTACTGCAGATCTGCTCATATACAAAGCTGCTTGTTTGGGACGAATGCCTGAGTGTTGTGTAGTACATTAACGGGTACTCATATTGAGGCACATATATAAAGGAACTCATGTAATACAGACATAATGATAGTGATGATGATGGAGAGAAGACATTTATATTACAGTTCTTTTATCATATATTAGAGGAGAGTGTGAGGTGATGCACAGTTCTTAACACAGAAGAGGGGAAATACATAATCTTCTAAAGGTTACACAATGTTCATTATAATATGATAAACACATTTCCGTTCCCGTTCGTGAAGGTTGACACAAGACAACAGTTAAAACATAATGATGATTGCTTTATTCATTTGATAGGCCCGTCGATGACGTCAGGACTTCAAATTTGGATCTACATAGTTTAAATGTTTTCCCTTCGCTTCTAAGGGATCACTGGCCAACTGACTGGCTCTCGTCTCCGACTCTCAACTCTCAACTCAACTGCCCGACTGGCTATCTTGCTCTGACTAAAATACGAACCCATAATATGGAGAAATGTCCTTTGTCTACGACGCCAGAAGTGTGTTTTTCAAACGTGACCAATTTCACGTGGCTTTACGTAGCTTTGTCCAACAAACTTTGACAAACAAAGAATCTTCAATTCTAATCTAACCTATTTTAAAAAATATCATTTAATTTGCATTGTTCACTCTTTTACTGGCACATTTAATATTCAGATTTCTTAAAGACATAACAATAGACTTAATTGCTAACATTCCATTTATTAACTCTGCCTACAGGGTCGATTGTAGGTTTATCCTAATCTAATTTTTTTTTACCTAATATTCTTCTTATTTACATGGAAAGGAGACAGTCCTTTTCCATGTAACATACATATGAGAAGAGAGAGAGAGAAAAAGAGAGAGAGAGTATAGAGACATTTAACAGGACCCTTCATTAGATATATGGCAACAATTCGCGTTTATGAGAGATAAAGACTGTTGTTACTTTATACAAAGCCCGCCAGTGATGAAAAGAGGTGATACAAGTACTCATAATTCACGCATTAAACAGTTATATTTGTAGCAGCAATGTTACGGACATATCAGTTCAAGATAAATATTAAAGTTAAAGATAAATATATTCATTCAAGGAGATAATGATGAATATTCAAGATTTCTACCTAGTGTTGGCGAAGGTAGATTTGAAAAATGAAAATAGAGTGTTTCAGTTGCTAGCGAATATGGCCCTTAATGCAAGTCATGATAGATTTATGTATCAATCTTTCACCATTTTCATCATTCATTAATTCCTCGAAATTTTTTTCAGAAAACTGTATCTTACCTGCTTTTAATGAGTCAGTAAAGACGATACAACTATGAATAACTTTCCTGAAGAAATCAAGGAGTATTTTACAAGACCACACATTTTCCTAAATAAACTCTTAATTCTTATGAAATATGAAGATGAGAACTTCATTCATTTGAGCCCCCCCCCCACTAAAAAAAATGATCTCGGTGCATGTACATGGGAAATATTGATCCACCACGTTTATGTAATATTAGCGGCGTTTTTAATAATTTGATCGAGGTTTAAATCATTGCTTGAGATTTCCCAAGCGAATTAGATTTTATTCCAACGGTCAATCTCATTTTGTCTGGAAAGTAATAATATCCCTTTTAAAGAGTCTAGTATTCAGTCAAGTCTGTTTTTCTGATCACAATTAATAATTCAAAAGAGAAAAATAAATAAATAAATGAATAAAAAAAATAATAAACAAGAAAACACGAGATAAAATATTAGTGTATTCAGAAAAAGCAGTTATATATGTTGCGTTAAGCGATGCCAGACGAAAAAAAAATATGGAGGTCTTTGTAAATGAGAATACATGGACAATGATTATTGTATATATGCAGTTTTTGGATCAATAATTCATATTTGAAATAAACATGTTCTGAATTAATATTTTATTCACATATCCTAAAGAGAATAAAAAGCAATATACTTTATAAAACTCCTTTGTATTTGGATATTGTTTGTCTTTTACACTTCAAGAATATGCAGGTCGACGGGCAGTTTAGTATATATATATATATATATATATATATATATATATATAGTGTCTTGGAAGATTTTTAACTTTTAAAACTATAAAATACCTATTTAATTTTTATTTTTTATCATTCGTTAGAAAACTATTTAGTCAGTAAGTCATTTAATATCCTGCAATCACTGCATCAACTTTCTCTCCCGAATTAAATATAACACTAATGGTAATTTAAGGTATATATATATATATATATATATATATATATATATATATATATATATATATATATTTACGAGGGGGTGCAATAAGTAATGTCCGTGACCCACTTCTAGTTGTCTGATCTAGCTGAATGGGTTATGTGGCAACGTTTTTTTTTACATGGAGTTCACCACTTATCAAGTCCCAATGGCCACTCATGGATAAGGGTTATTGTGTGTACAGTAATCAAAGGGATAGTGTAGCAAGAGTATTGGAGAATTGGTAAAGTGTCATTACTTAGGGGGTAATCAGGACTTTGTTTGTGTTGAAGTCGGGAGGAAAACAGGCAAGCGGAACAGATTTTCTAAGAAATAAGCTTTGTTCATGGTATCTACGTTTTGATTTAGGCACAGATATGGAGTGGGGAAAATTATTGAAGGTGATTTCAGCTAGTCGGGTGTTTTTTGAGAAGGATTGGCGAGGGGGTACCAGAGAATGGAGCTCAGACGAGCACCTGCCATGGAAATAACGATAGAACAATTACAGGCTCGCTAAGTCTCTTCTGTGGGAAAGAGGTTGCAGGGTAGAGAATAGGGCATCCCCCACTAAGCCACGAAGTCTATGTTGTACTCTGTCAAGGCAGGATAGGCTGTTTTGAGCAGCCCCCGCCCAGATGTGGCAGCAGTACTCCATCTTTGGACGTACTTGGCTCTTATATAGATAGAGAATTGCATAATTAGTGAGATATCTTCTGGAGCGGTAGAACGATCCCACCATTTTCCAAGCGACCTTGGCCACAGACTTGATGTATGTGCTCCATTTAAGATCAGGTGTAAAGGTCAAACCAGGAACTTATCAAAGCCTGGGGCCTCCCTTGGACGACAGCCATCCATTTCAATGATGCCAGATGGGTATCAGAGCGTTTATGATGTAGAGATAGGAGCTTGGTCAGATGCATTAAAGGTAACCAGCCACCTCTTTCCCCACTGTACCACGCGCTCAAGATCAGAGGAGAGAGAATAAGAGAGAACATCATAATTTACGGCCTTTGATGTGTTGCCATAGATCGTCGTGTCATCAGCATAGATGCCAACGAAAGATTTTAGTATGTTTTTTGGTAGATCATTGATGTAGATCAGGAAGAAAGTTGGGCTTAGTATGGACCCATGGGGGACTCCAGCATTAATACTGTGGACCTCTGAATTCTGCCCATCAACTACTACTCTTATGAGCCTATCTGAGAGAAATGACTTAATGATAGAGAAAACATTTCCAGTTATATCGTAGCTATAAATCTTGTGTAGTAGGTCTTTATGCCAAACCTTATCGAAGGCCTTTGATATGTCGAGAGCAATTGCCCTAGAAATGAAGCCTTTGTCGAGAGATTCGCTAATACTATGAGATATAACCGCTAGCACATCTGCTGTAGATCTAGCAGAACGGAAACCATATTGCGTGTCGCTAAGAAGGTTATTTCTGCTGAGGTGGTTGACTACTTCTCTAGTTATTGTGGATTCCAGCAACTTACTCATGACACACAGGAGATTTATTGGTCTGTACTGAGAGGTGGATGACTTGTTACCCGAATTCTTAAATACACGGCATGCTGATGAGGTTTTCCAGGGTGTTGGGAAGCACTTCCTGTTAAGGCAACGCTTAAACAGTTTGGAAAGTATGGGCGCAAGTTCTGGTTGTAATTTTTTTAACACTATAATTGGAATACCGTCGGGACCAGTCGCTTTACTAGAGTCAAGGTTTTTGATTAGCTTGGCGACCTCACGCACAGATATTTGTATGTTGCATAGAGTGTTGTTCTGGGAATATGGGGAGTTGGTGGCCTTCGTCACACAGGGTAGAATTTGCCGCAAAGTTTTTGGTAAATAGTTTGGCCTTGTCGGATGCTGTCGAGATGACCTCTGATGGTTGGGATAGAACGCACGTTTCTGTTCAAGACCATATCTTCTGTTTGCCAGAACTGGTGGGAACCAAGCCGCTGCTCAGCTACTTTGGACTTAAGGGATTGCGCATATAGTTCTTTTACATCAGCCCTGATGAAAACGTTTACCTCCAGCACCCTTACTAGTGACGCAAGGATAGACATAGAGACAGAAAATTTCCGACATCTCAGGCTACTGTTCACGAAGTACTACCAACCTGGGAAGCGGCTTTTTCTTCACCCTTTGTCAGAAACATCACTCATTAAAAATGAGGACTGAAGGACGAAAAAGGAGAAGCGAGAGGTATTGGAGCTGCCGATAACACATCCACTGCATTATCTACTCTCCATTAAAAAAAAACGGTAAGAGGGACTTATTTATATCTACTTAGTATAAGTTCTTTGCCCATTCCCAGTTTAGAATAGAATTTGAAGATAGTCTCCCCTGCCATGTTAATCCGTGGAAGTTTTTTTTTTTTTTTTTTTTTTTTTTTGCTTTTGGTACCTCGCGATAGAAACTTCGAGATTAAATTTATAATTATGTTTCAATAATGCATGTTTTTAGATTGGGGGCATCTTATTTAAAGGCTAGTTTAGGATTATACCAGGCGTATTTAAGAAAAAAAAAGTTTAAAACACGAGTAATAAGACATGATAGGTAATGTTAAGGTGTTTCAATTTTTAGTAAGACTGCAATAAGAGAACAACGATAAATAAATAAATTATATATAATACACAAAAATTGGCAAAATTAAGACAGGATACATTTCAACAGTTATGGATAAAGTTTTTAACTTAGCTATGAAGGCACCGACTCTTTCTTCCGAGATCATCTCGAAAACTGACTAGTAGCTAGCACGCTTGGGTGTTCTGTTACTTAAGGAATTTGGTGGGTGTGGGGGTTAAATGCTTTTAACTTTTTTTCCATTATTTTATTTATATATATATATATATATATATATACATATATATATATATATATTGCTTTATGTACCTCGCGATAGAACCTTCGAGATTAAACTTATAATTACGTTTCAATAATGCAACTTGTGAGGTCAGCTTATGTTTTTAGATTGGGGGCATCTTATTTAAAGGCTAGGTTAGGGTAATGCTAGGCGTATTTAAGAAAAAAAAGTTTAAAACACGAGTAATAAGACATGATAGGTAATGTTAAGGAGTTTCAATTTTTAGTAAGACTGCAATAAGAGAACAAAGATAAATAAATAAAACTTACAGCTCTGAACTAATTGTGGTTTCTGTTTTACAGGTGTTTAAACTGAGTCAGGTGTGAAATGGAGCCTGTTGACTGTCGAGCAGTGATCCGGTTTTTGTATTTGAAAGGACGCACACCACAGGAGACTTTTGATGAAATGAAAGAAACTTATGGTGATAATGCTCCATCATATGACCTTGTAAAACGCTGGCATCATGAATTCAAACATGGCCGGAAGTCTGTGGAAACAGCTCCCAGACCTGGTCGCCCCTTCTACTATTGATGAGGCATCTGTCCGTCAAGTTAAGGCTGCCATTTTAGAAGATCGGCGCATTACTATTCGCCAAATAGCCCAAGATGTCAAAATTAGTACAGGGTCTGTGGAAACTATCATTCATGACCATTTGCATATGTATAAGGTGTCTGCCAGATAGATTCCCAGGTTGCTCACACCATTCCAGATGCGAGAACACGTCGAGTGCTCGAGGATGAATTTGGAGATGGACAGAGAAGATGAGTCAAAATTTTTCAAAAGACTGGGTCCATCACTTTGATCCAGAGACATAAGCCCAGTCAATGCAGTGGAAGCACTTGGACTCACCACCTCCAAAGAAGGCAAGGGTGCAGCCCACGGCTGGCAAGGTCATGCTCACAGTCTTTTGGGATCAGGACGAGGTAGTGATGACAGATTACCACAATTACAGGAGCCTATTATGCTTAACTTTTGAGGAAATTAAGGGAAGCTATCAAAATGAAGAGGCGGGGCAAGATCAGCAAAGGTAGCCTCCTCCTAAAGGACAACGCTCCGGTCCACAACTCACAGGTCGCCAGATCAGAAGCACCTCACCTTGCACCCCCTGACTTTCACCCCTTCCTAGCCATGAAGTTGTTTTTGAAAGGAAAGCATTTCCCAGATGATGCAGCGTTGAAGTCACGTCATGGTTGAAGGAGCAACCTGGAGTGTTCTACAGAAACGGACGAAGGGTAAGGTTATGGAGGTTCCCTGTGCAGGAGTTTGACTTAAAAAAGACTGTAACCAACGCTGAAATCTCTGTTTATCTCGGTTGTGGTAGAGGGTGTAATTTAGAGTGATTGTCGCTTAGACCTGTCGCTCAGATATCAATTCTGCTTAATATGTTTCAATATTACATAAAGGACTCCTACCACTATTCTCAAGTGAAAAATGAACAAAGGTAAATAATTAGTTATGAAAGACGGAGTTCCTTGTCACTCTAATAGGCCGACACAACATTAATAAACTTTTATAGCCAAGTTAGTCCTTAGATATGGACACAACTGAAAACGTTTGAGGCATATAAGACCGGAACTTTAAAAAAAAAAAAAAAATGAAAGCCAGCTTCTAAGCCTGAACTTTTAGCATTATTGCATCAAACATGAAAAGAAATTCCTCAAGATTTTATTCGTAAACTGATCATTGCCTTACCTAGAAGGGTCCTAGCATAATAAAACAGCAAAGGGAATGTCAGGCACGTACGAGCTATTAAATTTGTGATCATTTATCTTTATTTTGTTCTATTAATTATATGTTTATTGAAATAGACGGTTTCTATGGGTGCCTATTCTTATCTGTCATATTTGTAAATATATATATATATATATATATTTATATATATATATATATACTAGCGTAGGTACCCAGCGTTGCCTGGCTTGACATGAAGTTTGTTTGGAACACACCTGCTATACTAATCATTTTCAACATGGGCAACGTGGATACTCCCACAACAATTTCAAAAATAAAAGAACAGATAAACATGTAAATGTAATTGCCCCTCAAAAGAAGTACGTAATACCCTTTCCACCAGGTATTTCAGCAGAAGGGATACAAAGAGAAGAAACTATTCTCCGGATATTGAGCACTGGAAAAAAACCTTCCCAATAATTTAATTAAAAATAAATAAAAAAAATATGTCGGTGCGATCGCAAAATAAATAAATAAACAAAAATAAATAAAAATTAAAATTAGCCAAGTACGCAGAACCCCTAAAAAATGAAGATCTACCAAAAATTTATTCCAAAAAACAATTAAATGAAATGTTTCGTCATTTTATGTTTCTAATGTAATCCTCCCCCGAGCCCCCAAAATTGATTGTGTCATATCTTGGGATTCATTTTTTTATGGAATTGTAAAGTGAAAGTACAGAATGATCTCATAAAAATTAATTAAGTTTACCCTTATTTAATGTTTTTTATGTAACCCCCCCTAAATAAACAAATTGTATTTGTCATGTTGTTGTTTCGATCGCCAAACTTAAAAAAAAAATGCTAGTGACATGTCTCGTTGAACGCTTCGTGGCTAAAAAGTGGGTGCTTATTTTACGTTAAATTTATATAGAAAATTGACCCCCCTCTCTAAAATGTTTATTATTTTTTCAAAATTTCTCCTCCCATATTATTAATAAAGGCTGTTCAAACGTATTAAGATTCCAAAAAGTAGATCATTTTTTAGGGTTTAAACGACGCTGGGTCACGCCGTAAAAATTTACCTTTTTTTAATTAGAAAGTTAAGTTTGTAATCAATCAGATTAACGTGAAAAAAAGTGTAAATTGTGGAGTTTAATTTGGCAGTAGATGTTTTTTTTAGGTGTTAAACGACGCTGGGTCACATCGTAAAAATTTGCCGATTTCTGTATAGCCGTTTAAAGAATAATAAAAAAAACAAACAAGTGAAATCTTTTCAGTTTTTTTCGTAAGTGTTCTTTTTGTTTGAATATTTAAAAAAAACAACAATAAAAGCCAAGCATTTTTCTATCTACACGGAATTATTTTTTAAGCTAGAAAATTATTGAGATTATCAAATTATTTTATTTGTTGGGTAGTTTTTGTTTAAACAAACAAACTATTCATGAGGCAAATAACTCTAAAAAAAAGGATTAAAAAAATACATGTTGGAATAATAATTCCGAATAAATGAAATTAAATATGTTATCAATATAATTATTGTTTAAAATTTATTAAACACATGATTTTTCTTAATGGATTATCCAAATTAGATGATCTCTTAATTGTATATAGTTTGCAAAAATCATACTATATAAAAAATGAATGAAAGAGCAAACTTTTGTATATATTAATCAGATTGTGAACAAACAAACAAACTTACAGGAATACGAATTTTTATATATATAAATTTTATACAAATAACCACAATGAATTTAGCTCAATAAAACTGAATTCATACTTTCAGAGCATGCATATCGCCAGAGAATATTTCAAATTCAAATTTGTACTGATTTCACACTCTTAGTGTTTTATCAACAATGGCGATCAGGTATATTAAGGATTTCGAACCTATATTCTAATGTTATCAACAACATTGTCGGCAGAGAATTCATAAAAAAAAACTTATTAAAGAATGTTAAAAGGATGCTACAACACAGTCGACATTAAATAGTTTTTCTCTCCAGAACTTTATAAATAAACGAAAGAAAATGCCCCAACAACTACATTTGCTAAAAACAGACTTTACCGGTAGACTTGAAAACATATATTCGGTTGTGTGTAGTTTGATTTTTTTTTTTAGATTGAGTGAATCCTCTTATTTTTTGCTTAAAGAAGTCATAGATTTTATTTTATTCCTGAACTGTATTAAGTTTCAACTAGAAAGAGATATTAAGATGCCCCCCAAGTTCGTAAACACTTGCGAAATATTGAATTTTTATGCAATTTTTAATTTTTTTTTGCGTTTATATTGATATAGTGATTTTTATCTTTCTATTCCAGATGGCAATCGATAAAATTAAGATGTAAGTTTTGATTTGTTACTGCTGGAAGCGAGATCGTTCAACCAGGAAAATCACAGAAGGGATTTATTGCGACAAAAAAAAATTGCATTTACGGCGATCTCAAAATGGCACAAATGTTTTGATTCTGACGACATGAGTCTTGAAAGTAAAGCTTCGTTAGTGATGGCCGTTAAAGTTGGATGATGTAACTTTACTATTTTAAAAAATGATTTTTATCAAGCAAAATTGATTGGATGACGGAAACTTGCAAATCTGGTTGGACACTGCGCCTTCATCGACGACTCGGGAATTGGCTGATGAGCCTGTAGTCGGCAAATAGACAATTCACCGACACTTAAAGTAACTTGATTTTGTTCACAATAAGCCAGGCTAAGATCCGCACGAAATCACCGAAGCACAAGCAAATAGGCGAGTTGAATATTTACGGTAATTGTTCAGCAATCCATTAGACGACCATTTTCGGAAGCTCATTGGGACATCGGACAAGTAATCTGGTCCAGCACAATCAAAACAAACTATAGATTCAGAATGGACAAGAGGCCTAATCGGTTCCAAAACAAGATCGATTCCATAAATAACGCCATGTTGTGCGTTCGGTGGAACTTTGAGTTGATTCTCGAATGGTTGTGCCATCAGTGCCGAACTTTACTGCAAGCAACTGGAACGGGTCTACGAAAAGTTGAAGCAAAAGTACCGGCTCTGATTAACCAAAAGCGCGCATTGATGAAGCAGGACAATGCCAAGCCACATATCGATAGGAAGACCAAAGACAAGTTTAAACAGCTGGACAGCGTTGAGTTTCTGCCATATCCAATCTACAGTCCTGAGTTTGCCCCATCCGATTATGGCCTTTTCCATAATGTAAGACTTTCTGTAGCGCTGCCGATTTGATTCGTTTGATGAAGTCGAAAAAGCGTTTAAGATTTCATTTTATTCGAAGCTGGCTGAATAGTACTTCGACCAGATCCGAAAACTTGCAGATCGATGACAGAAAGTTTTGGAAAATGATGCTGCTTATTTGGAAGACAAATTTGTTTTTTTTTTATTATTACTTGGCGAGTAAAATTTACATTTTTTGCAAGTGTTTACGAACGTTTGGGACAATCTTATATGTGATTTATGATAAATGATCGATTTTTAAGTATCCTAATAAATATAATGATATATAATCATATACACATTTCTAAATTTATATAGATATTTTATGCTTATTTTCGTCATATATATATATATATATATATATATATATATACACGCATATATATATGTATGTGTAGATATATGTATCTCACAAGCTTTCGCTCTTTCTCTCTCTCTCTCTCTTCCTCTCTTTCTCTGTGTATAAATGTTTCTTTATATGTATACATGCATGTATATGCGTGCGTGTGTGTGGGTGTATATGCATACATGAAAAAACATAAATTTTACAGTAACAATGGAAATATCTCATTACAAAACGCTCTAACTATTTGACCTTTTACGAAGTCTACGAATAACGTAGGTAAAAGTCAATCAGCTTGTTTGATAAAGCAACTGAGATTACTCGAGCCAACATCTCATCTGGCAACGTCCAACGAACGTGATTCCTAAGCAAATGGCTGTGAAAATCTCGTTAGCACCTTTGTGTCGACTTTGGTTTTATTTGATCTTGTTGGATGTGATTTAAAACGTGTCCTCTCTATGAATACTGCTGCTCTCGCTGAAAAAAAATCCCATATATTAGATCAGTGAATCTCAATCAGTGTGTTGTAGCACAGTGGTGTGGCGTGAAATGATTACTAGTGTACCGCGAATAAGTTATAAGAGTAAAAGACAAGTTTTTATAGGCAGAAAAAAGCTTTTGTCATTACATGATGTTGATGCTTAAATATAACAAGGCCGATAGCCATTAGTCGCGTGCTCTCGTGTAATGAATGAATGCGTGAATGTAGGATTGATATGAAATTCTTAAAGATAAACTAAAATGACCGAAAAATGGCCTGAAATAACTTAAATAAATAAAAAGCAAATGACTTAGAATGACTTTAATGAACTTAAGGATGAATTGAATGACCTTAAGAATGACTTGAATGCTTTAAAAATAATTGGAATCCTTCAAAAACAACTTGAATGATCTGGAGAATGACTTGAATGGATTTGAGACTGACTAGTTATAAAGTGGTGATCATTTTACATTAAATTAATACAGAAAAGTGATCCCTCATTTTATATCACAAAGTTACAAACATAAGTACAGCATGTAGTAAGAACAGATAATACACTTTGATCTTGACCAAAAGGTAAAAAAAAAGGCTTAAAAAGCTAAGAACATCATCTATTAACAACACACCTTTGATCTTAACCAAAAAGGTCAAGCACAAAAGTGTTACGGACAGACCGACAGATCGACCGACCGACGGACCGACGGATTGACTTATAGAGTCGCTTGCACGCGACTAAAAACAGAAGAAATAAAATGTATACCAAATCGTTTCTTTGAATTTCTTGATATTTTCAATTTTGTCATAATAATAAACATTAGAAAACGTTGTTAAATGTTTATTAAAATAATCATTTTTGGGATGGGTAGCGGAAAATATAGGAGCATAATAGTATTCCGCCAGAAGTACTGTTCTTCTCTCTCTCTCTCTCTCTCTCTCTCTCTCTCTATATATATATATATATATATATCTGTCTCACGAGATGCTACTAAAGACCTGGACACGAAAACGAACTTTTCTAAAATGCTTATTTTTTTTAGTCCCATGGAGAGAAACATATATCTAACAGAGAGTTTAAATCTATATATTAATGCGGTAGCGTGTGTGTTATTTTGAGCGCTAACATATTTTTCGCCGAGCGACCGTCGTTTAATTGTTATGACTTTCGATTTTTTGTAATAAATAATTTTTCCAACAATTCTTCATAATTTGGGTTTCGGTTTCGATTATAGCTGATGGCATTCAATCATCTATTGTTTATAATAATTTTTATAAGAATTATTCAGAAGTTTTGTTTTCGGTTTCAATTATAGGTGTGGGACATCAAGTTATATATATATATATATATATATATATATATATATATATATACATATATATATATATATATAAATTCCTCATGAGTTTTGGTTTCGGTTTCGATTCAAACGGATGAACACAAGTCATGTGGATATACTTTTTTATTTTTGAAATCACAACTGTATAATATCTAAGAATCCTAGATAATTAACTCTATACTAATATATACGAAATCTGGATAAGTTAAATTATCATATTAAAGCGTAATATACGACTGGGCTAAATTTGTCGCTTAGACAAATATTTTGCAGTTTTAACAAAAGAACTACAATAATATCAGGGCGTCTCCATTTACCCTGAACATTCACAGAATGCCATCATCAATATATTACATATGAATGAGCCCCTTGTGGAATTTCCAAATGTCCCGCTAGTAATATTTATTCACATAGACATGCACAATAGTATATATATGATAAAATTGTTTATCTGGGGCAGGTAAGTCTTCTTAGTCCTTTTCAACAATCTTCCTATTGTAGGTAATTCAAACAAATTATTCTATTTGACAACTCAAATTGCTTAAAGAGTTGTAAGGCTCTGCCTATAGCCCTCCATTCGCGATTCTTTTTTTGTCTAATAGCCAGCCACAGAGTTTCAATAAGGGACTCATCATAGACACCCTGTTCTTGACATTGTGTCCTGACTCGGACAATGAACATCGCCCCATCTCTTTATCCTCCCATTTTTCTTCTATTTCTCTTAAACTAAGCAACTCGGCGATGCTTGCTTGCCACTCACGTCTATGCAACTAGTTTTGGTCGCTCTTGTCTGAAGGCTGGAGTGTTAAAGTTTGATAGCTTGTCTGGCTGCTGTTTTCGACTGACCGAACAAGAGTCATATCAGGATGGTTGTTGTTTCGTGTTGCGCATTGAAAACAACATTGCGGAGATTCCAATAGGCTTTCTCGGGGCCAAAAGTTTTAGAAAAGACTCGGTTAATAATCTAATTCTAGACAAGTCTCAGCTAATAGTCGGTTTGTGTGTGCATGTTTGGCATAAAAATAGCAACAAGTTTAAGGTATTGGTACAAATTTATATACGGCGCACTCACATTAACATCCAGGTTCTCGCCAGATCACCGGTTAAGCAACGATGAGCCTGGTCGGTATCAGATGGGTGATCATTTGAGAAGACTAGGCCCGATATTACCGCAGTGAGTCGTAGAAATTTCCAGAATTGGAATCTGGAAGCGCGTTTAATTCACTAAGGAGATGCACTCCCGAATGAAGATGGGAAAAAACGAGAAATTACCGTCTTTACTTATCATCCCGGATTATTATGGCTACAATTTGGAGAGCCGTGGTCGCCGACGCTGTTAAATAGCAACAAGGCCACTGCTGCTGCTGCTGCTGCTGATGATGATGATAATAAATTTAAGTGCGATCCTGAAACCTTAAAAAGATAACTTTATACGTAAAATAAGTTTTTTTTTTATTCTGATGCACATCGTCCTTGAGAATGTTTCAAAACGTATTCTCAATAACTCCTACACTGCGATCGATTTGTAATCCTCTGTTTGTATCTACAAAAAATATCTCTTTATTTTGATTCCTGGCTGATGCAGAATCTGAAGAAAAAAAAATTAAATTCGATTTATTTTTTTATCTTTCTATTCTGGTACGTCCTCGCTCATCGGTTGCATTTTTGTTTGAAACGGCATTTTCATCACAAGACGCACAGGCGTGATGGACGCAACTTTGTTAGATGATTTTACGCGTATAAACAAAACGGTTTTTCTGTCGTTAGGCCTCACACACTTCTGCTTCCCCCCCCCAGTTGCTTTGACTTAAGTTTACAATAGCATTTCCATTCGTATCCCGTTACGTAATTTAAAAAGCGGTGGTCGATTGGCATGTCATGTATGATTTTAGAAATAATAATTATTTACAGTTTGTTACGCTTAATCTTTAAGTAATATTTTCCTTTGTGGGTCACGCTTATTTATATACAAGCAATTACACTTAAAGGGACGATTAGAAATTTCAAAAAACGTCTCAAGTTGGAATTCATGAGATAACTGGCGATATCCTTAGTAGAATAAAATCATAAGAAAAAAATACGAGCAGTAATGTAAGTTAACTAAAACGCCCTTATTTATCAATCTTAGCCAGAAGGCTATTCAAAGAAAAGAGTTAATAGGTTTGAGAGAACGACAAAACACAATTTGTTAAAATTATATTCGAAATGTTAATATATTATGTAAGATATTTTATCACATTTCAAATACTAATATAAAATTAACAGCATATTCTTTTCAATGTTTTGACTCTCGAGTGTGTATCCGTTGATATCTTATATGCTTTTATATAAAGTGATGTGGTTCTTGGTTGAGTGATTGTTTCTAACTGTCGGATATATACTCGAGAGTCAAAACAATGATAAGCATATTCTGTTTACATTGCTCTAGAAATTAAACGTAAACTTAAGTTGATTTTATCAGCACCATTTAATATATTTGTCCGACCATACTTTACCGAAATATATTTGTCCGGCCATACGACGGTTTAAACCGGTTCCTCTGAGGAAGGAAGTGTCATGGAAGGTAGAAATTCACGAGGAGTTCCAAGTAACATGTGTATCCCCGAAGGCGTTTTGAAGGTCTTGCAAAGAGGTGTCAGAGTCTTTCTATATACAGTGTCTGGCCAATACCAAATAGTGACACCTTTGGAATTGACCAGGCCAACGTTGCTTAATTTTGGTGATCTAACAAGAACCGGTGTGAACAAGAACCGGTGTGTCAATTGTGTCCTATAATATCTATACAGTAAAGCACTGAGGGACGCTTGCCCTAGGATATGTTTTTTTTTCAGATTACCATATGGAATACGATGTTTTGCTCCACCTTACGGTGTTATTTATAATTTATTTGATAATATATATGTGTATTATAGACTGTACTGTATTTTGTTACCAATGTTTAATGGCGTATCTCGGGATCTACTGTATATTTATGCACCATATTACTTTTAATGTATGTATGCACGTGTGTCACGGTTTCCAGATTATAAATTATTCGATCGGGAGATCCTACTTATTAAAAAGAGGATAGAAGGTGATATTATACTACGGACATTAAATTATTAGTATATAGATATACTAAGTTAATATTCGTAGTATGTTATCACCTTCTAACCGATTTCCGAAGATGGAATGTAAAAAAAAAAAAAATAAAAATAAAAATAAAATAAAATACTACTACTACTACTACTACTACTACTACTACTAATGATGATGATGATGATGATGATGATGATGATGATGATGATGATGATATAAATGATAAACTTTCCGACCTTATGTGAAACCAAATATACCTCCTTGGTTTTCTGGCTAAGATCCAAGTGTAATATCTGTTCTGTCTGTTGATGATCTAATGATATCCTTGGATTTCGGTTCGTGCTGTGCGTCTATACACTAGAAATATGTCACAAACTCCTATAAGGGCATTGTCGATAAACCAGTACAACCATATATATTCTGACACTACATTAACCAGATTACTAAGATAAATACTTTTACAGTTAACAAATGAGCTACAATATTATCGTGGGGTCTCCATCCACGCTGAACTTCCCATATTGCCCAGTAGCAATATATTTTATATGCAAAATGCCGTTGTAGAATTTCCATAGCCCCTACTAATATCCTATGATTATGCTTAATTGGATTGGTTCTTTAACTTAATCAGAACTGGTTGCACCAATTATATATTCCGTTTAAAAAACTTAAAATCAATATATAATGCTACTAAACATTATGTCTAGAATACTTATTTAAATTTTAATATGAGTCGATTCATATTCTAGAACATATCTAGCATTTCAGGATTGAACTTAACATTGAAATTCAAAGAGACTTGCTTGCTTGATGTTCCTATTTATTTGTCTTTTCACGAAGGCAGAGTAAAATATATGGTCGGATTTTTAATGTATACAAAATCAAGATTATTTTTTTTATTATTATTAAAGTAATGACACTTACAAACGCTCACAACCGAATCGAATATCAGCGTTTAATAAGTTTGTCAAGTAGTCGTTAAGACAACAGCGTGATGTTTGGTCACAAGGATTTAAATTGGGCAGAATTTGACTATTTAAGAGGACCGATCAACACAAATTTGTTTATACTTTACTTGAAAGTGAATGTTGCACTCAGATGGAAAGCAGTCTCGAGGTATTTAGTTCCACATACGAATAGGTATGAAAAAGGAACTCTGTCCATGGAATCTTCATGTAATTTCACGTACACGGTAGGAGAGAAGAAAGTGGTAACAGTGATTGTAGATAGACGAGTTTTCTTGTCAATACTGAATAGAGAGGAAAACAGTGCAGCTTAGTCCATGCGTTCAGTATTATATTATACAAGATTTACTTGGTTGTGTATATCGTTCACGTTTAAGTTTGAAATATCTTATATATTTTGACACGTTTCCATTTTAGATAGCACTTGCATTGGCATGTACTGAAATGTAATGAAAATAGAAATTATTTCTTTTTTTTTAATTATAAAAAAAAAGAAATAATTTCTATTTTTCATTACTTTTTTTTGGTCCCTCGACCAAAATGTGAATTCACCATTGTTCGTTCGTCCATTCGTATCTCCGCACCTTTCTCAATGACTGCGCCTTGGAATTTTTAAAATTTTGTACAAACATTACACATGATATGAGTAAAAATGTAACGGAACCGATTTTCCGGGAAAACTCCGGCTGCCCCTCCCCCTAGAGTTAGAATAGCTAAAATGGACAATTTTGTGTGTATAAAAAAAATTGATGACTTTGATTTTTCTAAAACTTTCTGAAAAGTTGTAACTAACTTTCTATATGATTTTGTTATTCTATACTTCGGGATACCTCTTGGGTGTGGCGCAGGGGCTCTTTTAGGGCGAATAAAAACACTCCATTTTAGAATATTTGTCAAAATTTCCTGTGTATGTCTATTTATCAGTTTTGCATGGTGCTGAACTAAAATTAAAATATGTTAAGGCCTTGGGGACTTTTGGGGTCAAATGGGGGTGGCATAATGGACTTCGTCATTTCTTTTGTTGTATGGTGCAGAACTCAATTTTACACAAATTGCACCGTTTGTTCATTTTCACCAGGATTTTACGTCCCCTAGGGACATTTTGGGCTAAATGGGGGAGGGAGTTAAATAGTAAATGGAAAATGCTTTGTTCATTGAGCACTCACGTGGGACAATGCATGCTGCACTTGTTTTTGTTTTTTATTAAACTTTTGTTAGTTACTTTACTATATAAAGAATTTTCCCACTGCAAGAATTTCTTAATATTAGGAATTATTTTTGTCTAACGTTGCCCGCATTGATAGAAGTATTCGCTTGGTGCAAAAATAATGTCGTTTTTCTGACGTTACAACATTATTTTTACACATGACTAATAACAAAGTGTTGGATAGTCGGGGCGCGTAAATAACGAGTGTAAATATGTTTTTGTATGTGTTGTATATGTACACGGATGTATATATGTGTGTTGTCTATAATGAGTCGCTTTATCTTGTTAATGTGTCGTCTATTTGATGTGTGACATCTTCCAATATGTTATGATCTCGTGTATAAATGTTTCTTTTGTTGATGTGTGTATAATTTTTGTCCTTCCGTGTCGACATACTAAACAGTTTATAGATAAAAGTACGGATGAACACCTTTTACATTTGTGCTGGACAAAGAATCACAACCATTTCCATCTGCTTCGACTTGCTCTTGAAATATTGCCATGTGTCACGAAAAACCCAAACAACCTAGTTGTTTCATATTTAAATTTATTGTAGTTGCGAGTTGTTGCTTCCGAGTGACACACCGTATTCTTTCTCCACATTATATTTATTTTCCCAGTCCAGTGCCTTCAAGACTATCTTTTGTCTTTCTCTACCCCACAACTCAGTAAGGGCCAGTTCAATCTTACTCTGCTTTCTACGTGTAATCTAAACCTCATTACATCATCACTACACGTAGCCTAAAGTTTCTTGCCGAGTTTTTGTCACGTATCTTTTTTATATTCTAACATTCTTTGTGAATAACATAAATATCATCATACATCTCATCCATCAAGTTACATTCCTTAAAACTATTTAATGTAAACACTTTAAATTTTACCAATTATTTCACTTTGATAAGACCCCTCTTATAATTCTACGCTTACCAATCATTATAATCGACCATTATACTTTTAACGTGTTTTCGGGTAGAGTAACATCATAGCAACAGAGCTGATTAAGTTTGAACAACACTGTTCAGCAGAATGAAAAACATTAAGTTTATTTTCTCAATCTAGACATAAATATTGCCACGTAGCGTCATAATGTGCATAGTGTTGCCCACGATGATAGGACACAAGAACATAATATTTTCTATTATGAATCAATGCTGAATGATTCGGTCAGGCACTGACCAATCAGCTGGCGGGGCGCATTGATTCATCTTTATCCTAAGCACCTCTTTTAGCCCCGTTTGAAAACTACAGGTATCCAGCCGAGAGAACTCAACGGGCGAGCAAGAAAGATTTCTGTCTGTCTGTCTGCCTCTCTCTCTCTCTCTCTTTCATGTCAACATCTACCAGATACAACTGATCAACTACTCTAGCCATAGAAGCCGACAATCTACTGGTTTTTCGCATATCAGTTATTGCCAAAGAATCAGCTATTGCCAAAGAAACGGTTTACTTCTAACTGGCGAGGCAACTTCTTATATTGACTAAACCTATTCATTGTTTTGTTTTTAAGACGATTTGTTCTTTGTTTTTCCTTTGTGTTCATAAATGTATGGGAAGGTAAGCACACTTCCTCTTTCCTAAATCTTTCGAATGTATTAGTTATTGTTATGTCAAAATTACCCCCGCTTAAATAATCTATATTTGCTTTTATTGATTACTATACCCTTTGACGGAATAAGTTTTTTTTCTTAATATCACCTTGTATTAGTTACATTGTGTTCGTAATTAGCCATATTGTACATTTAATTGGAAAAAATCTGAAATTGAAAGTCATTATTAATAAGTTAATTTCGAAAAACTAAAAAGATAAAAAAAAAACGAATACGAAACGCGCAAGTAAATGTATAATGTAATTCATTATTTTTTTCTTCAATGAGCTTCTGGAAATCTGAAGTAATACGTTTTGTTTGATTTTATAATGTGAAAGAAAGGCTATCATATTCAATAGTTTTACAATTTATGATGCGTTATCCTATATAAAATACAAGCTCCTCAGGGAATAAACGATCAGCATACACGTTTACAATGAAAGTATAAATACATCGCTTGCTTGATGACATCCTTGGTCAAGTTTTGGTGTTATTAATTCTTTCCAGAGAATAAATTATCTGGGCTGGAACAATCAGCTGCGATTTGAACGGTTATTATTTGAAAAGAATTAAATGTAATTTTCATATTGAATCATCTATCAATCTATCTATCCATCCATCCATCCATCTATTTATCTACTAACTATCGATCTATCTACTAATCTATCTATCTGTTTATCTATCTATCTATTTATCTATCTATCTATCCATCTATCTTTCTATCTATCTATCTATCTATCTATCTATCTACCTATCTATTTTATGTATATATATATGTATATATATATATATATATATATATATAGAGAGAGAGAGGGAGATAGATAGATCTATCTATCTATCTATCTCTATCTCTCTTTCTCTCTCTCTCTCTCTCTCTCTATATATATATATATATAGGTGGATATATAGATAGATAGATAAATAGAAAGTTAGATATATACAATTTCTAAACCGACCGCGGCGAGGTCAAGGTTTTATCTGCAAAACAAATTTCTCATAGTGAATAAAAACGATAGAATAAAAAGAAGTTAAAACTTATCTACAATGAACAGATCCTGGCAGTTGTACATCATGTTGTAAAATTTATTCAATTTAACTCATCTCCCATCGAGTATAGAAAAATCATCTTAGAAATCTTATCAATTTAAGAAACTCCAGCTCCAAGAGTTCTTATCATTATGCCATAAATGTTGAATTTTTGATCGGATTGAATAATAATCTGTGAGCTTGGGTACGTTAAATGGAAAAGTGCAATGTATAAATAAGAAATTGAATAAATGATTTAAAATTCCATGAATTTCTTTATAAATTAAAGAAAATATAACACGAGATCAGGAAACAAACTAGAGTGACTGTGTAATGTAATAGATTCCCTCATTTTGAACCAAAAGAAAAACAGCATAGTAAATATAATTATATGAAAATCGATATTTTGGTTCTAACTTCGATGGTTTTCAATGAAAATGTGTGAGATTTAGCACGTTATATGGCAACACTAACACAAGCGCAGATCTAAATTTTTAAGCTAATCTGCACAGTAATAAACAATTGGCAGCCATTTTGGTGATTTACATTTTTTCAGCGTGCCAACTTTATTTGCAAACCAATGCTAAAATATGGTGAAGTGCTGAAAAATCATGGATACATTGATTATTTTAGGAATTTGTAAATTGAGAACAACAATAAAAAAGAACAAGCAACTTCAATATTGTTTCATAGTACAATCAATATCTTATATAATCGCCATTTTTATTGACAAGAGTAAAAAGCGTTTGGTTTATTGACGATGTCAAACTTTCGATTTCATCTGAGAGAATGGCTTAAGCAGCAGCCAGAATAGCATTCCCGAGGTCATCCTAGGAGTTGTACTGCCTTCCTACGGAGTGAATATTTTGTTTCAAGATGCTCCACAGATTTTTGATGGGATTTAAATTTGAAGAACAGGCTGGCCATCATATTATTTTCCCATGTCTGGCAAAAACTCTCTCCAAATATTCAGTGGCTATCCTTGCAGAATGAGACTGTGCATCATCAGGCATGAATACCATCTTTTCCCGGAATACCAAATTCTTCTTCTTGTGCAAGGGTTCCCAGTGTTCCTTAATGAAGTCAATGTAGAGGTTGGCGGTAATTTTTATCCATCTGCAACTCTGAATGGTCCTACTAGCTCATTGCCAATGATTGCAGACCAGAACATCAGACAACCACCTCCTTGTTGACGCCTGATCCTTTGGGGACGTAGACCCTTATTATGGCATCATCGTCCCCTCCACCCATTGGGTCTATCAAGGGTTGTTCGACACTCATCGGTGAACAAAACAGTTTGAAAATTCACCTTCATGTGATCTCTTCCCCACTCCATTCTCTTTTTCTTGTGGATATCTTTTAATTGAGGCGGACCTCTGGCTTTCCAAATTTTGCAATCGTCCTCAGGATATGGCAACGATTTGATTTGGGCACATCAGGAACTTTTCAAAAACTTGTTTGGAAAAATTTGTTTGCTAGTTTCAAGTGGGTTACAGCGCACTTCTCTCTTGATCTTGCTTATTGTTCGACGTGACAGATAGGATTTCTTACGATTTTTTCCTTTGTCAGAACGTCCGTTGAAAAGTTGAGGGTTAGAACAATATTTTTATTGTACGATGATCAGGTGTAATCCTTTGGCAATTTCTAAGGTGGAAATCTTATTATGGTGTCTTGGTACAATTTTAGACTTCTCAGCATGACTTAAAACACATTTAAGTCCCATCTTGCATATAAAGTTGACATGCTGAAAAAAAACTGCAAGTCACCAAAATGGCCTCCATTTGCTCGCTATTGCGCAGATCAGCTTGAAATTTTATATCGGCGCATGCGTTTGTGTTGCCGCATAACGTGCGAAGTTTCATGAATTTTCATTGAAAAATATCGGGGTTATAAAAAATATCGATTTTCATATAATTCTGGCACGGGGTGTATACTCAAGATTTTTACAAGATATTAAGTTATATTTTCACTTGTACGTGCATACATTAAAATTATACACTAGGTTACTTGTCATTTGTTTTGTGAACACAGAGTATTGCCTGTGTGTATAAGTTACTGAGAAGCCGATGTTTAGTTTTAAGCAAATGTTTATTACAAATAGAAAATATTATATTCGTACTCGTTCGAGATACATAGATAAATAGGGGGAGAGAGAGATGGAGAGAAGAGAGAGGGAGAGAGCGAGAGCGAGAGAAGAGAGAGGGAGACAGACACAAAGATATGCGGCTGGCTATTTGCGCTACACCCAGTCACACTGTGCACTCTTTCTATATTGTGGACAGCGAATTAGATATAGCTATATTGCTTTAAATGTCTATATTGCTTTAAAGTTCACCATCTACGAGATAAAACATCACCATCCTAAAGCCACGTAATTTCAGAATTTACGTCTGGGATCACAAATTTACCTTAAAATTTTCATCCCAAATATTCCGTTCAAATACGGCTCTAGTTACGAAACAATATTTTTAGGGTGTAGGTATACGTCAATTTTGAATAGGTTTGTAACTTTTCAGATGATTTGAAGTTTAAGAGTTAATATATAATTTAAAACCGAAAATGTGTGTTAGTGCGTACGTTTTTTTATGTCCGGCAAAGGCCTTTTTAGGGTGGGGGTGCTCGGGGGTTACTGTTTCATAGAACTTTTTATATACTCCTTAGATTATAATATCGCCGATTTACAAAAGGAAGTCGTGTCTATCTTTTATTTGAGCGACTTTTACACGCTATTTTCGCGCTATTTCTTCCTGTCCGCGTGTTTATTTGGCTTTTTCTTATAAAAGTGAAACTTATTCGAACAAAACAATCGATTCACCGGTCTTCGTGGCCAGCAAGTGTTGAAGGAAATCAGCTTTAATCACTGTCGGGAATTCCCCTTCATGTCAGACAATTACTATTCATTAAAATACTGTCAGAGCTCCCCGCTCCTCGAGGAGCTGATTTCCCCCATCACGGCGGAAAGAACTGGCTTCCAGCCAAACTTAAATGCGTGATTTCATTTCTTCGCCTGGGTTAAATAATCCACTTTCACTTTCTGTATGTCAACTTTTTAATCGTTAAATTAGAACGCCTTGACTTCCTGTCCCGTCGTGGCGCAGCGGCAAGACGCCAGGTTTTTTATCACTTTCTTTTCCACGTCCGCATCATGGCTTCGGGTTCGAGCCTACTTGTCTACTACAACTTTTTTTCCTCAACACACTTCTACAAATACCCGGGTAACGCTGGACACCCACGCTAGTCTATAATATTAAGGGAAAAATCTGTTTAATTGTTTGCATGTATGTAGGTATGTGTGTATATTTTTATGCCTCGCAAAAGCTTTCGACAGAGGCGATGGATTTTCACGAGATCGGTCTCATTTTGAAGCTTTATTCTTCGGACTACATATATCGAAAAAATTGGTTAAAAAACATTACTTTCTTCATCCACAACATTTTTACAGGGAGTGGTAGCAGAAAATCGTTCCTTCGTGAAAATTTAGCCATACACACATGCGCAAAAATAAACGTTCTTGCTTGAATTAGTTTAAATATAAAAAAAAACACACATAATTTCTCTCACTGAATCATAGCTTAGTCGCTTTAGTAGCAGCGTCGTTATCTTAAGATTGCATGTTCGGACCGAGACGTCAGATGTATTTTTTTTTTTAGAGTTTTAATATTTTTTGTTCATTTTTTCTATCTTTTCCATTACGTTCGCTGTTTTTTTTTTGTTTTTGTTTTTTCTATTTATCAAAGGATTTTTAACATAGTTCTTATTACTCTTTATTTTGCATCACGTTCGTTTTTCTTGTTTTTCCCCCATCACGTTCGCTGTTTTTTTTTTGTTGTTGTGTCGGTGTTTCTGATTTTTTAAAGACTTTTAACATCGTTTGCTCATTATTTATTTTGCTATTTTCGTTGCTATTTTTTTTTAATAAATAAACATTTTGTTTTGATTTACCCCACACTCACAAACCTCCAAAACCCCCGGAAACGCGGGGTACCCAGACTAGTCTATAATATAACTCTCACTTGTTTAAATGTATGTATGTATGCCTAAAACTTTTCACAGAGGCAACGGATTTACATGATATTCAGTATGGTTTTAAAGCCCGACCCTTCGGACGACAAATATCGAAATTTAGTTAAAAACTGTAATTCCTTATTCCTCAACTGGGCACTTTTCTACAAGGAGAGGTCGCTTTTTTCGCCGATATATTCGAAATTCATCTCCCTTTTTTTTCAATTGACTAGCCTTAATTTAAACCTTCCCCACTTCTGGTTTGGCGGTTGGCACGACACCAAAGACGTCACGTTTTTTTTCACGTTCTTTTCCTCCTTCGTGGTACAGGATCGAGCCTGCCTGCCTACTACCACTTTAAAAAAGAAATGTTTTTGCTCATCACTCAACGCCGGCCACCTAGGCTAGTCTTTGATAAAACTAACATACGCGAGAAGCAAAGATTCATTTCCTGGTAGAGTGGACCCATCAAACTGCTAGCTAAATTCTGTTGTGGAATGAATATTACACAGTGCTTCTTCGATGTTTTCAGTTATTTTATCTACTCTTCTTTGAACTGTTATCACCGAGAGGTATTGCTTTTATAATTTGGGCAGATGACAACTGTGTGCAGAAGCTCTCTTACTGCAGGCAGAATAAGTTCATACGCAATCGTATGAGGCTTGCCAGATCAAACAATCAGCAAAGATATGTTGTATGAAGCACGCAAATCGTCAGTGGATTGTTAAGCGCTAGAAAACATATTTCCAATAGTTTTTTTGGTACTTGTCAATTTAACGAACCAGACGTAACTCTGCATTTACTCGGCTTTTTCCGGTGCATGACAAAAACTGCCGGATAAAACCGAGCGTTGCCGATAAAATAAAAATAACGCTACAAAATAACTGTAAAATGAAAATTTAAATATAGAAACATCCAAAAATAAATAAATAAAAAGCAAAAACCTACCGTTCATTTATTCTTTTTCATTATTGTTTGAAATTATTATTTTTTATCATTAGTTGAAATTATTATTTTTTTTATTATTGTTTGAAATTGTTTCTGTTTGCAAAAAAATACGTATAACACATTTTTGTAAACAAATAATAATTAGTAATTATTTTTTTTTTCAATGAAACGTTTTTTTTTTCAACTATTTACGGAAAATAACCAACAAAAGTATTAGTAGGATAATTTTTTTCGTTTAAACAAATAATAGTTTGTAATTGTTTTTATTATAAAACTTTCTTTTTTCAACTATTTACATAAAAAAAGAAAAAAATCGTAAGAAAAAGGAAAGGAACAAAACTTTTCTTTTAAACCAAGATGTTTTTTTTGTTTTTTTTGGCAGGATCATATTTTCTCAGGATGGTATATTTTCCTCAGACTTTTGGAGGGCATCAGACGACAAAGTGGATGGAGATGAGATAGCGAATGTGATTGGAAGCTCCTTACCAACCGGGTAGCGTTCGGTGATGTGGGTTAATATGGAGTCAAATGGCTGCCTATTAAACTTTCGTCTCTACATAAACTCTAAAGCTTCCGGTTTATTGTGCTGTTTGCTTCTTTCCTCACTCTACATGATTTGTTGTTCCCTGTGTTACGGGATCTACAAAATTAAGGCTGTGATGGTGGTTCACCGTTAAATGGTGATACCACTCCTCTCCTTCCACTTTGCTGTAAGCCCTCTAACAGTCTAATACGACCATGGTCCCCGGCAGAATGTATTTTCTTATTAGTGGAAGGAGGGTTTCGTCATTCCTGTTTGGTACGTTAACCAAAAAATCCTCCTTTCCGGCGGGGACGGCGTATCCACCGAAGACCCAGACCGGTGTTAGACGTCTGGCGACGTTGTGTTTCCGGCGGTTGAAGAAGATAGACTCGTCTATTTCGACCGTATGGCCTGGGCCTCCTATCTGCCGGGGATTTCTGAGAAAGTAATCCCGGCATATATCTCACAGGAAATGACCGCAACCCACATTCGCGCTCGAGATTCCTAGTCGCCGCCATCTCGAACGCCCATATCAAAATTCTCGTCTGCTGTTGAAACTTGATTTAGATTGGCTCCGTCAGACAGCAGCAAACCCCAAGCTGTTGACCTCATGCGCCGGACAAAGCTGAGGAAATGCTGAGTTACGTCTGGTTCGTTAAATGCACAAGTACCGTTTTTTGTTTCTGAAACTTTTCTCGAAGTGACTGAAAATATTTTTGTCTGCTTTATCAGAGTGTGTTTTTGTCAAATGTTCCAAAAGTTTCGATGGCTTCGTTTGAAAAAAAGCTTATCACACAGCAAACATATAGGTTGCTCTTGGTTCTGTTGTACTGATAGAAATTCATATTTCAGATATTCCACACTATGCTTCCTACACTTCTGTTTTGATTGCCGTTCTGTTGACATCCTCTATTCTGGGAAAATTGGCTCATTAGGAAGGGTGAGGTGAAAACAAGGAATCTGATTGGCTGACTAAAAACTCAATAGAAAGTGCATATATAACAACTGGAGACAACAATAACTCTTCGCATAAGCCTGACGTATTCGAGCGCGGACGAAACGCGGAATATTCTGGTTAGCTTAATTGCCGTATATATTTTTCTAACGTACTGCCTAGTACTGAGCACTGTTGAAGTATGTACTGAGCACTGTTGAAGTAAATACTTAAAGTTTACGCATAAAATAATACGTTCGTATATTAATTTATGTGATTAAATGAAGTAGTCATAAATATATATATATATATATATATATATATATATATATATATATATGATGTATAAAGGTAAAGGTGAAGCTTTATCGTGTGTATGTGTGTGTAGGTAGGCTATATCTCTATATGTACGTGTACGTTTCGGTGTATATGTGTGTGTGTGTGTTTGTATATGTATACATGGATGCGTGTGTATATGTCTGTGCGTGGGAGTGGAGGAGTTTGAATGTATGAATGTGTGTGTGTGCATACGTTCGTGTGTTCATAAAATAGTATGAACATGTATGAACACTTTGCTCAAAATAGAAATATATGACAAAGAGTCCAGCGGAACTTACTTAACATTTCAAGTTTAGCTATTTTGAAGAAAGAAAAATTTAAAAACATACATCTCAAGTTTGTTGACTTCCGATGTTTCAAATGCTTCCGACTTTTAGTATACTCTGCTCTTTTCAAACATTTGGTGGTGTTCCTACATTAATAGTCTCCTATTCTGTGACATCTTTAGTATATTTAAAAATCCTGCATATTAAAAGCTTTAAATTAAAGCGAAATGTTCACATACCTAAGACGAGCTTTGGAAACGAAACATGAAGCCTAGCTGTTTGTTGACTATTAGTTTGATCAGTTTGACAATCGCTATTTTTAAAGAAACATGATAGAACTGCCTACTGAAAGTAAGTAAGTTTCATGAGGAATAAGTATTACGCGATTAATAGATGAAATCTTTGATCCTAAGTCACCTAGTACAGTCACTGACAATTGCTTTTATCGGAGCCAGGTTAGTTCCGGTTGGATATGATTAAAAGATGAGAATTACAAGATTAAGAACGTGGGAACCCAATATCTAAAGGAGACGCAGTAGGAGTGTTGATTTCTTTGAAGTTCACTGACACTATGCGGATATAAATTTTGTGTAATTATTGTATATACATATAAACATGCATATATATATATACACACACTCATCTGCATCGTTGCATTCTTACACTCGGACCCACATATATATGTAAATAACCTACATACACACACTTTCATATATGTGTAATTTTTAGCATAAAAAGTTTACCTATTTTCTCTCTCTCTCTCTCTCCCTCTTTATATATATATCAATATATATATCAATATATATATATATATCGATATATCAATATATCAATATATCAATATATATATATATATATATATATATATATATATATATATATAGTGCACTTAGCATGCAGTCTACAGCCACGATCTATCTTTACAGAATTGGGATTGCGGTCTTACGGTCAACTATTTACAAAGATAGCTTTCATTTTAATCTTCTAATCTCGACCAGAAGCTCTCGTTTACTTTCGATCAAGGCTGACCTCTAAATCCTTAGGTGAAAGAGCAGCATGCTTTTTTTATTAGCTTTATTTTGACCGAAAACTATCTTTTACTTTCGACCGAGGCTGACTCCTTAATCCTCAAGTAGAAAAGCAGCATATCTTTTGAAATTTTATATCCATAACTTTTATTACCTGTTTGATTTTTAGAGTTACCGCAAAGTTTGGAACGACGGTGCAAGTATTGTAGCTACTACAGCTTCTATACTGTCACTCCGAGCCGCCTATTTTTTGGTTACCGCCCTCACCTGTCGCTTTTTGCTTTGCCGCGCCCCCTACAACCGCCGCTTTTTGCGTTATCAACCCCCGATGTCAAAGCGCGACCCCAAGGGGGGGACACCGCCCACTTTGGTAAACACTGGAAGGTAATCTAAGAGCGAGGCCTGATGGAGATCGTGGAATGCAGAATGGTTAATAGTTTAAGTTATATAGGATTAGTACAATTTTTTAATAAAGTGATGCCTGAGAAGCGTAAATTAAAATAGTTCAAAAGAAAGGAGATAATATGTGTTGTGGTGGCACCCACTCATTTACATATGTGGATAATATTACACATAAATAGCAAGACTCGGTTAGTCTGAGTGTGTGTTAACTAGAAGCCACCGAAAGCTGAGCCGAGAGCAGATATGTTCTCCAGCCAAGACTCTCTTACTTGACAACCATTATGTAAATATGCTGTGAATATACTTTTTCTAATACACTTTTATTGATCTACCTTTGTTGAGTCTTCATTTGTATTGCTTTATACGTTATTTGGTTCAACCTGCAAACATAACAGTTGGCGATGAAGATGAACGTCAACATAACAGTTGGCGACGAAGATGAACGGGAACATAACAATATGTTTAAGGTATATTCAGAGAGAATTATGTTAGCACATATTTATTAAGAGATGATATAGCTTTCGTCAATATCCGTGTCGAAACATATGTTTCGTATATAATATTGTTTAGTATTTTCTTATAGATATAATATTAGGAGTTTATGAAATCAATTTCGTCGTAAAAGATTGATACATGCGTAAACAAAGCGTTTTTAATATGACCTCTTTATATGTATTAGCTGAGTCCATGAATTATTTTCTTGAGAACGCACCGAATTTCGCCTGTTTTGAAACTATATCTTATTTGAAGTGTCTATGGCTGGTTATTTAGATTGAGGTTCTGTCAGTGTTTCTTTTTTGTGTTTGTTAAAAACGATTTTTAATTATGCGTAAAGTGTAAAGTACGGCTGGGGTGTCAGAATGTAGAAGTTGTCGCTCTGATGACAATCACGTTGAAAGACAGATATGAATCTAAATAACATCAATACAGTTTTAGATTAAATAATAAAGTAAACCTTGATTGGGTATCAACGCGAGGATAAGGAAACTATCGTCATCGTCATAACTGTTTAGAACAGGTTTGGACGATATCTAACGGTAATTGAGTTTACCGTCGATTTCACGATGCCAAGCATTATCATGTCTGATGAGTGTGGATGGAATAAGCATATCCAATGTCTTCTTGTAAAGCATTCTTATGAGCACATTTTTTACTGGAAATCAGCTTCAATAGGGTTTCAGGATGAGTCTTCTTTTCTTCTTCTTCTTCCTCTTCTTCTTCTTCTTATTATTATTATTATCATTATCATTATTATTTATTCGAGAGACCTGTGGATATTCCACAATTTATGAGACGTATACAGCTAAGATGCTTTGAAATATTTGCATCGTATGGATAACCAATGAGAACCTATACCTAGCGATGTTTTTTTTTTCAATTTCTGTTTTAATTAAAACTCATTGAAGTGCCTTAGTTAACGCAGTTCCATAAGTCTAATTATTAAGGATTATCACGAACACAAATGTATAATTTGTAGAATGTTTTCGCGCTATTGATATCTGGCGCGAATTCAGACCCCCAAATATTATTGTACCATCTTTGGAGAGCCCATTTTATCAACTTTGATCTGATCCTGAAGACCAAGAAATCTTATTTAACTTCGAGTTTTACGTTTGATAGGACGGAGTCATCATCTGAATTTATTTAAATGTTACTCTTTTGTACTGCGATCTTATGTTTATAAAAATGACGGAGGGTTCTAGTGTACGAATGACCATGAAATTGTCTTAGTGTATTATTATGAGGGCTATGACAACAACATATTCTTTTCATTGTTTTGACTTTCGAATATATATCCGACACAGTAAATCAACCGAGAACCACACTACTCTATATAAAAGCATATGATATAAACAGATACACACCCGAGAGTTAAAACAATGAAAAGAATATGCTGTTGTCCTAACATTAATTATTATATAGAGGATTGTATCTAATCTCTTCCGGTGTCTTTATTATCTTGTTTTCTCGCTTACATCTTTGTCCACGTTGCATTTGTAATTCTGCCCTGGGGTTATTACGTTAATTATTTAATGGGGTTTCCCTTTTTATTCTCTTTTAGCTAATTTTAAAATGATTGCAATTCTCTGAAATGCAGTCAAATCAATCAACTAATCAATAACAGTGTTAGGTCATTAATTAATGATTTTAAATTAATTCTCTCAATTATCAGCGCGTTATTACTACGAAACGATTGCACGCCTCGCGCTCTCAGTGTGAATACATTATAACGCTTTCTTTTTTCGCCCGGTGAAAAGGTGGGTTTGGGTTTTGGCAAGAGGGAGAACCGAGAAGAAAGGTTAACCTCGTTTTAATGTTTCCATGTATGGCTTGGATTTATGTTTATATATGTTGGTTGGATTTAGTTTTGTTTATCTCATCCCTGAAAGCAATTGATATATAATGCTGGTGTTTGTGAGATATACGAAAAATATAAACAAAACATTGGATACAGCTTAACTCAGTCCTTCATCTTTTACTAGGCTCTACAGCTAACAGAGTATAGTCTATTAAAAAAATAACCAGTGTATTGTTGCCTGAGGTTAGGACTAAAACGCCCTGTGTAGTCCTAGGAGGTCCATCAATCTCAGGCCGCTGTTTCTTGTCTTTGGTAGGGGGTAAGTGTATTTCTTACTAACTGAAGCACCCCTAGCAGAGAATGCCGACAAGACTCCCCAGGTAATTTTTAAATGACCAGAGCCCCCCCCTTTAGGGGAGCTTTCTTCACCTTCTCTTCCATGCTGACCTTGTGTAACATATTTCTGCGGTGGTAAGGGAGTAAATATTAACATTGGCCACGATTACTTTGTAGAAATAAATAATTAATGTTGATTTTCTATTTACAAGAGAAGAAAATGATACTTCGTCGAATATTTCTCATTTGAAGTAGCTGTGTTTAATGCGCTAATCAAAGATGTCTGCCGTCCCGAATATGCTTCTATGCTTCAAATATCTTTAAGGCAAGGGAGGTAACCGAGGGGGGAGTAACTTCCCTGTTAATGTTTTCTATCTGAAGAGTCTGATTAATCTAACAATGATTATTGTATATTAAGTGATGTTTTTAGCATCGTCACAAGAGAAATTGCTTGTCTCTCTCTCTCTCTCTCTCTCTCTCTCTCTCTCTCTCTCTCTCTCTCTCTCTCTCTCTCTCTCTGAACATATAACTAAACTTTTTTTAGTAGTTTTATTATCTGTTCATGGAAGTTGTCTAAGACAAAAATGAAATAACTCGATGTAATTTGTTTAAAGGATCGAAATATAACTAAGTACCATGATAAAAAAAAAAGCGAAAGGAAAGTAAGAATCCATTAAAAGCAAAGTTTGTTTTATCTGACGCTGATACTTCTAGACGCAACATAACATTTAAAATCGAAACAATAGCAAGGCAGGGCAGGCAGCAATTAGCACACAAAATTCACCAAGGACACAAATCTATGCGAAACAAAGCACTTAATAATACCTCAAGCGTTAACGAAAATTGATAAAAAAGTCTTTCTAAATTTAATCTCCTGTACTGTCATCAGGGAAAATGCCGACCAGAAAAAAACCCCACTATGACCTCGTTCCCTACCAATGATATATAACTTTATTTTGTGCCAGTTATGAGAACAAACAAGTTTGAATAAAATCCCACCACCAGCGTTCAATCACCTGGACTCCAAACAGATTATCTAGAATGTAAGTCCTTCCAAACTCTAATAAAGAGGAAATAAGTTACTGGGTTGGTTGATCAATTAACTTTCCCCTAAAACGTATACTATTTCATTTTACGCGTATCGATTAACGTTTTTCCCGCGCGTGGAAATTTATTCCTTTTCACTCATAACCATGCTATCGATTAATATGATTTATTTTTACGTTTTTGCATTATATGTACGCTTAAATTCCATAATAATATATACGAAATCTGGACAAACAAAAATATCATATTTAAGCGTATTTTATGCTCGGGCAAAGCCGGGCTTCATCTCCCATTAGTATCAAGTAAATTTGTAGATTATATTAAACTTCTCGTTTCTGATAATGACATTCGAATGTTATGTGCTGTCGTTATACTTTTATGAAATTTTATCTTTGTTACAATTAATAAACTTGTGTCACCTTCTCTTTCCTAAACTTCTAATTCACAGAAAAAGCATTGCTAGTTTCCCTCTGTACACTAACATCGTTTTCGTTGCAGGTGCTCGACTGAGCTCCTATCTACGAAGCATTCACAACAAATCTACAATCACTGCAAATAATTATTCGTTCTTTGTCTGTGTACTAAGAGCTGATCGGAGCTCCCATAGATAGCGTTTTCCTTCAAGACCTGGCAATAAGTAGAACGTTATACTATTAGTCAACTTCTTAGTGGACTACAATATGGTCGTTTTTAACCTCAATGTAAGCAAATTCTTCCTGAGCTGTTCTTTTAAATAATAATATTCTAGACAGATCCAACAATCGTGTTCAACTGTAAAAGAACGCGTATGAGCGTGTGCGAGAAAATCACCAGCAGTCGTATTGGTTTATTTTATTAATTTTTGCTCAAGTTAATAGTGAAAATAACTAAACTTTTACCTCGTTAAAAATTACAAAGTTATAGCCTGTTAAATGAGTGCTTTATGCCAAACTTCAGGAGTAACTGTGGTGTTGTAGTGTCTAATCCCTATTAATACTTATTAATCGTTAACCGTGCATCCCAAGGATACCATTATACTTAGTTAGCTGCACCTTATCATGACAATGGCCAGGCAAAATTTTAGCAAGATCGTTCAAGTAGTTTCATTGATATTACCAAGCCAGAACACGTTCGATATTGACGACTCACGTGCCGAGTTAGTATCGCGTCAGTATTTAAGCCGTCGGATGATCGTAGAGTTACGGAATTAAATGAATACACATATATCCTGATCGAAATAAAAAAAATAGAAAAAAATGAAAAAAGGTGCCTTGCGATTCGGAAAGTACGCTAGAAAAGCATGCGAGTCTAATTCTCCTACGCCTTCTAAAGCGAACCGGCTAAACTGTGGATCCTAGATAGAATTATTGCAACGCAACAACTGATTATAGCTTAAAACAAAAGACTCACATCTGACGGGAACGAGAAAGAAAGAGAGGATATAATGTTGTTGAATAGTAATCTGGCCAAAGCCGGAATTATTGTCGGTTGTACACACGCATATGGAGCAAACAAATATTCTTGACAAGTCTTCAAAACAAAAAATGTCATCATAAATCATACCATTGGAAAGAGTGTACAAAATCTTTGGAATTCAACATTCTTAAACTGACCAAGTTTTCGAAAATGTAAACAACCATTTTAGAATGTGGTTTGATCGACAATTGCGAGATGTGTCAATATAAATAAATGAATTCGGATTAAACAGACGGCGAGGGAACACAGCAGAGGAAGCTGACCGGGATATCAGTCGTCAACAAGACACCTGCCACTTCACCCCTCTTTCTCTCTCTGTCTCGTCCTCCCTCCATAGCATACTGTGAAAGTATTGTGGAGAGAATAAATTGTCACTTTTTTATATACCCAATATTAGCAGTAGAAGTACAGTATAACGTAGCAGTGTGTTGTGTTGTAAATACGTGTCGGAGATTTGCGTGTGAAACTGAACTAATAAATAACCTTTTCTGTCACCTAATACATTCATGTCCAAAGTTAATCTTCTTTGCGAATGTCTAAATGTAAGGTTTGGTTCATTTTAAACGCAGGAAGATAGCCAGTAAGACTAAGAGAAATATAATATAGATGTATTAAAAGGAAAAGTTGCCAATGCACTTGCTTGAAAAGTTTTATTTAAATCATTAACAACAGTAGATTTGAAAAATACTATTTTTATTTATACAACTTTGAAATATACTTCTTACATGAGGTCGTGGTTAGCAGTACGGCAGGCCAAAATCTGGTCTATATTTACTTATAATATTTTAATACGAGCTATACTTACTTACAGTATTTTAATAAGAGCTAAATAGATGGTGTATTGTTCTCACATCAGAGAATGAGGTGCTGGGAGCACCTGCTCCTACATTGACAAGGTTCAAAACAGACTTTAAAGTCTAGTAGATGCCATTTTCTTTTTCTATGCAATCTCTTGTTTAGAACAGACGTCGCTAGTATATTTCTGCTCTATCGCTTTTTTCATGGCAAGTGCTCCACTAAGATTAAATCTATCTTCGATCCTGCAAAACATTCACAACAAACACTCGTCCCTACAACCACTGTCAAAGATTTTCCGCACTCTCTATCTGTGCCTATATCAAAACGAAAAATCCATGAACAAAGTTTTTTTTCTAGAACTGCTTGCATGTGAAATTATGTACCGCGATGATGCTTTCCAGCTTATTGCAGCATGGTCGTCTTCATGTCCAATGTAAACAAGTTGTTGTTGAACCTTTTTATTTAATCATCAAAGTGTACCCAATTTCCGGAACTACCAATTACTGCGCTGTTTTTCAGTTGACACCTTACACCCAATAACCTTTATCCTCGAGTAGATTTCATGTCATCACAAGTGGTGACTCTCCTGTAACAAAACACATACAGATATGATATATCCAGAAAGGGTTGAGATGCCGTAATATAGATAACCCAAAAGAACATAAAAACAGTTTTACGTTAAGGCGGTTAAAAATAAAACATAGAACCGACATTAAATATTGGCATCTGCATTGATTCTTTTTTCTGATATCCCTGTCGAGATGTAAATTCCTGGACGAGATAATACGCAAAAAAAAAAATGAAAATGGATGGGAGAGAGAAAGAGAGAGAGAGAGAGAGAGAGAGAGGGAGAGAGAGAGAGAGGGGGAGAGAGAAAGAGAGATGCAAAATAGTAAAGTGATCTCTGTGCTCCTCGATTCGATTGAAGGACTCTTCTGTTTATAGCCGACATATTTTAAGAGTGATGAAATCGATTTTATATCAGATCTCGATTTCACGTCTGTCATCAAAGATTACTTCAAATGAAAGAGAGAAAACGAAAGAAAAAAAGTTTTAAACCTTCTTAGGTAATGGAGATTAAGCAGCTATTAAATCAATTTCCCAGCTCCCCTTACATTATTTTCAGACGTGTATTCGCTTTTTTTCATTGGTCGGTCGATATGTGACGTTTCAGTTTGAAATAGCACTTTCTTTTCTGAACAGGGATAATAAAAAGGAGCGTTGTACTTTCGACGCAATAAAGGATCTCTATATATAATGTGTTGGTCTGTCTGTCTGTCACACTTTATTTTAAACTTGAATTATATGAGAGTGGTGAAATATTATATTCGAAACAATATTTTGGGGTTCTGCTTATGAAATATTTTCTTTTTAGTTAATAAAGCTTAAGTTTGAAAACTGCAGCAAAGCATTTAGTCTCCTCTTATAAGTGCTAAAATATTATGCACATCCGAGAGAAGCCTGTATCTGTAAAAAGCAGCTATTCGTCTATGCATAGAATATTATCCATATCTGAACTTGTGCATTTATCACTAGAGTCTCTAGGTCTTAGACAGAGTTTAGAAAGAGTTTCAAATCTAATAGGTACCTCACTATTAGCCACGCTTCTATCCCTGTTCCACCCTCGGGATGTTGCATCCATGTAATGGTTTCACAAATACATTAATGGAGTTTACTCTGATGAACTCAAAATACATGTGCACCCTTAACGTAAATACTCTCGACCAACTCGACAAAAATCCAAATCTATTTCCATCACTGTGGAGGTCCCTAGATTCCGGAAAACCTTCTACTCTAAACGTTTCTTCCCTCAGACTGGTAGATTTTTTAAAAAAAAATCTCTCCCTGTTTTTGTTTTGTTTATTTGACTGTACTGACATGCAGTAATGTTCATGTAATTTGAACAGACGTGCTGCTATTCAATTTCTTACACTTCCTGTTAGGCAGGAAGATGAATAATAGTCACTAACAGTCTAATTACAATATGTCCTGTTTTGGTTGAAAAAGAGTAAAATATAGCATTAACATATTTTCTGTAAGTCTTATGTAGGGAGGTGAAAGATATTAAACCAGTTATATTGTATTGAGAGAGATATTGTTCTTATAACGCCTGTTATAAACGTATAAATTGTATTAAGTTATTTAGTCAGAGAATATGATATCGACGTAAACTGGGTGATGTTCTATCAGAGAGTTATCACACGGGTATATATTACAGTTCATATTTAACTAAGGTATCATTATTTTATAAGGATAATAATATATACTTCATACCTTTTCTTTCTTCTAGAGTTCTTCTATCTTCACTGCTGAGCTCATTGATGAAACATGAAACGACCAACCATAACCAATTGAAACTTCTGTTCTTTCTTTCTTTGTGAAACCACAGAACAACACTTTATATTTTTTTAAAATAAATTCATATAGGTTGTCTCAAATGGTCTTCACAAGAGTTTACATTTCGTCTACATGCTTGTTCTTTACAGCCTCGCTTCTTAGCTTGAAGCACGTCTGTTCACTTGCGTGACTAAACTCCAACTCTTCCCGACTGACTAAAATTTCCGATCTCTTTACCTCAGTTCCGGTGATATAAGCTCACTGTCACGTACGCATGCTCAATGTTATTGTGTTTATATTTAACCTAGCTAATTTATGTAAACATCCTCAGCTAAAACCCATTGCTACTGTTTATTCTATAAATAATAAAAAACTCCAAATATAAACTATTTTAAGAATATTATTGAATAGATAGATAAATAGATAGATAGACAGATAGATCGATAATCACTAATTAACTTTTAACAATGTTAATTATCCAACATAAGTAAGGGTATTTAAAATATCACTTGCAGGGAGAACCGACGTGGCCTTCGATTCGATGATGATTAGGTTTATAACAGCAGAATATTCTTTTCATTCTTTTCGCTCTCGTGTATATATCCGACACAGTTAGACACAGTTAATCAACCGAGAACCATATCACTCTATATAAAAAGTATATAAGATATGAACGGATACACACTCGAGTAAAAACAAGGTAAAAAATATGCTGTTGTCATAGCCCTAATGATGATCAAGTAATTTATCATGCTCCCATATCTTTATTGGCATGAAAACCAATAAAGTTGCCGATTTTTCAATCAAACCAATTGATTTCCTTCTCTAGTTGTGAACCTATCGCGGTACACTGGGAAAAAGCTTCACATATTTCCCAGAAACGAATTAGTACACAGTACACTGTAGTCTACATTGCACTGTAGAGAACTTACGGTTAATTTTATAAATTATTTTTATACATAACATCTTGAATTAATGTAAAAATGCAAAAGTCAAAAATCATTGTTCAATTGTGCTATAAACAAAAATAATCATCCCGAACGCGTTCCTTTCAAATCCAAAATTTACTGTTAATTTTATATGGCTAGCTTTTCTGCTAGTGCGGTGATAATAGCTGGAATTAAAGTTTAAAATAAAAAAGTCAAGTATCATGGTACAATTGTGCTTTAAACAGAATCATTAATTTCGAACGCACCCCTGTCATATAAAATAACCTACTGTTGATATTATATATCGGTCGTTTCTGCTTGTCTTCTCTATTCTATCTTCTTCTTCTATCTATCTTCTTTTCTATCTTCTTCTTCTATCTTCTATATCTTTCTTCTTCTATCTATGTTTTCTATATAAATAAAATGAACTCATTTTTTCCCGCTGATTTTGACATTAATAGGATTAAAAATCAAGATATTTCATGCAAATATAATATGCACAAACGGCAGAACAATATCTGAGGTGTGCTATAGGCTTATTATTTCTCAAATTCCTCGATAATCTTAGATTTCTATACTTTTTCTGCTGAGAAGTCACGGCCAAAATCGGTTAAGATCAATGGAAGTGATAAAATATTTTCTCTCTAATAAATTCCTCCTCCCCCTGCCACCACTTAACACCGTTTGGGGATCGTTCACAAGGAACAGTTGAGAAGAGAACACCGGTTTGTCTTCGTAGTTCTTTCATGTGAAGTTATTTAAAATCACTAAACTAAGCTGCAGTTCTCTGTGGCGTAGTGGTTAGCGTGCTGGACAATTCACATTATATTTTCACGTTCGCGCCGACCTACCGTAGTCGTTTTTTTTTTTTCCTAAACAACTGGAATGGACTTTTCTTGGTGGCCGAACTGTTAACGTTGCAGATGTTTTTTTTTTTTTCACACTTTATTTTCCTACTTTTACTCAGGACTCCGGGTTTGATCCTTCCTACTTACCTACCATAACATTTTTTAAAACTCCCCCCCCCGTCACTGAAACAAACACTCGGACAACGCCGGGTACCCCCGCTAGTATGATAATAAAACTTATTAAATGCACTTGTGAGGTTAGGCTTTATAAGGTGTTAACTTTGGCAAAATCGTCTGTTCCTTGTTTTCTCAGATTTTTTCGATTATCGATTATCGATACTTTTCTAAGATATCCCAATTCAAAACCTATCTAAGGTCACTGCTAGGTACATAAAGTACATTATTTTAAAATATCTCAAATTAGTATTAAATCTGAAATATTTTTCGTCTATAATATCTAAATTTAAAATTGATTTTCCGGGGTTGTAAGACATTCGTTTTAAATTATTTGTCATCTGTGATTTAAAAATAGCATTTTCTATAGTTGATTATGTTTACGCTTAAATAATGTTTAGTCCGTCAGCTCTTCGTTTATAATTATCTTCAGTGATGACAGAAACCTTAGAAAACGACTTCAAGTCTGTAGTGAATTAGGGTGGTAAATTAATGGTGACATTTATTGCTACTAAAATTAAGTTTATTCCCTTTAAAGGTTACAAGAAACCTTCTAAACTATAACATTTTTTTCTGAGAGTTCATTCTTTTAACCGCTCTTATTAACAGTCATAGGATTCATGAGTTGGAAAAGAGAATAAGGTTCGCCCTATAATTGAGTACTGTAGTCACATCTTGCCAGGAGCTGCTCGGGGCACCTTATCCTGCTTTGATAGAATTAAAAATCGCCTTCGAAACCTAGTAAGTGATGTCCTTTTCTTGTTCCCTGCAACCTCTTTCTCACAGAAGAGATGTCGTGGGCATGTTTTTGCTTTATCGTTATGTTCATCAATCGACTGAACTCCAATCTATGGTCCCCCTTGCCAAACCTTCACAAAACACTTGACTAGATTCAACATCTATAAATGATTTCCCTCACTCTCTATCTGTGCCTAAATCAAAACGCAGATTCCACAAACAAAACTTTTTTCCCCAAAACTCCTGCCTTTGAAACACTGTTCCGCTGGCCTGCTTCCCGTTTGAATACAACATGGTAGCCTTCAAATCCAATGTAAACAAGTTCTTGTTTAGCCGTCCTCAATTAATAATCGAATCCTAACCAATTTACACCATTAATGATTACTACACTTTCACCTTACATTCATTAACTCTTACCCTCGAGTGGCCTTCATGCCTTGATAAGTGGTGACTCGCAAGTAAAGAAAGGGGATTGTAAAGATTGTTGCTAAGTAGATCGGTTCACCCCATTTTGCTCAATCCTAGAGAGTATCTTCTATCTCTAAAAGGCCTCCATTCATAGAGTTGTGTTGCCACGTTGCCACTTGCCTTTCTCTCGTAGACAGAGTCTCAAATCTAATATATCCAGCACTATAAACCAGCAACATTATCGGCGCGTCTCTGTTAGATTTTACAAGTATTTTAATGAAATGTGTTCTGATGAACTAATCTTCGTACATACTCTTGATAAACCCGTCCAGCAGCAAAATCACACCCCTTCGCTGTCAAATTCCTTTTAAGCTGGAAAGCTTTTCAGTCTAATAGTCCTTTTTCTTCTAGACTTTGTAATTCCTAATTATACTTTCTGCTTTTCAGGCGGTAATACCATGCAGAAATTTTAATGTAATGTGAAAAAATATCTCGCTCATTTTCTCACATAGCGCCCTGCTGACAAGCTCATGAATTATAGTTTTTTTTTACGTTCAAGTTGCAATACACCTTGTCTGAGGTGAAAAAGATTATATAAAAAAATTATATGTATCGAAATAGTATATTTTTCGTTTTAACACTTATCTTATAAAAATATGTTGGAGGGCGAAACTGCAAAGCTTTACTTTGAAATAACAATTAGTTTTAACTCAGAAATAATAGTTTGTATATGTAAGTGTAACGGAGTACAAACGTTTAAACATAGGACCCTCATTTTGCGTGTAGTCTACGTCGCAATAAACATAGAACAAGTAATAACTGTACTCCCTTTTTAACGTCATTTATTTCCTCATTCTCCCGCCATGCGATACTTCTCGTTACGGGTGTGACGTCACTCACGTTATTGTTCTGTCTAAGCTGCGCTCTCTCTTTCCTTTAATCTTTTTATTAACAGTAATGTCATTTCGCATTTTGTATACACTAGCAATTCAGCCCGGCTTTGCTCGGGCCCTATATACTGTCCATAACTTTATGTGCATATATATATATATATATATATATATATATATATATATATATATATATATATTTTATATTTTGTGTACAGAAAGTTGTTAGTTGAGACAGATCATTGGTACCGTCGGTTTCAAGCCCGATAATAAGGCCCGTTTAAGGTATCCTTATCAAGCTCTCTTCAGCCAATATTCGTCTAATTTGGATTTTCCTTTTAATTGAGCACTCTGCTGGAATTCTTTTTCCAAAAAAAACTAATCATATATATATATATATATATATATATATATTAAAAAGTCTGACTCATGTCCAAGTAACCTACATCTGAAATTTAAAGGGTTTAGACTCAAAATTAGCGGAGGAGTTGGTAGAGTCTGCAAAGGTCAAGTTTTTCAACTTTGACCTCTTGGCAGACAAATTTCCGCCCTAAAACTGATTAAAAAGCTTGCCACATGTCTGCATACACTTCATGTAAATTTTCAAATGTTTAAAATCCAAAATTACCTGAATAGTTTGCTAGAAACCAAAAAGGTATAATCTTTTTAACTTTGACCCCTTGGCAGCCAAATCTTCGGCCAAATACCGATTAAAAAGTTTGCCTTATGTCTGAATACACTTTAAGTAAAATTTCAAATGTTTAGACCAAAAATTTGCTGAGTAATTTGGTAGAGAGAGCAGACCCAAATTTTCTTTTAACTAAATCTAAAATTCAAGTGTTTATACCAAAAATTGGCAGAGGAGTTTGGTAGGGTTTTCCAGCCAACTCTCTGGCCGAAAATCGATTAAAAAGATTTCAATACCACTTATGTAAAATCTTGAGTTTGTAGACTTAAAATTGAAAGAATATTTTGGTTGGAAAATGTACATACACAGATACACACAGCCAGACAATTTCACTTTTATAGATATACTAGCATTTCAGCTCGGCGTTGCACGGGTGTTTGGAGGTGTATGTTGAGCAAAAAAAAAAGTGGTAGTAGGAAGGCAGGCTCGAACCCGTACCGCAAAAGAGGAAAAGAACGGGGGGAAAATCTGACGTCTTTGTTGTTACGACCACCGCCAAACCGGAAGTGATGTAGGTTTAAATTAAGGCTAGGCAATCGAAAGGAGAGGATGACTTTCGAAAATATCGGCGAAAAAAGCGACCCCTCCCTGTCGAAAAGTGCCTAGTGGAGGGTGAAGAAATTAATGTTTTTAGCCAATTTTTCGATATTTGTCGTCTGAAGGATCGTGCTTCGAAACGATACTGATTTTATGAAAATCCGTCGCCTCTGTCGAAAGTTTTAGGCAGACATGCAAACATACATACATACATTTATATATTGGTAGCCCAAAATTTGGAACAAAACCGATTAAAAAGCTTGCCCTATCTCTGAATACACTTTATGTAAAATTTCAAATGTTTAGACCAGAAATTGTCTTTAGTAATTTATAGACACCGCAGAGGTCAATTTTTTTTAAAACTTTGGCCCCTATTATAGCCCCTTAACATTTATTGTTTTGGGCTCAAATCATGTTATTAAGTTAGATCCATGTCTAAGGAACCTATATCTAAAATTTCCAAAATTGTCCGAGGAGTTTGGTAGAGTTTTCAAAGGTCAAATCGTTGCATTTGACCCGTCAACAGCCAAATTTCTGGCCGAAAACAGATTGCAAAGATTTTCCCAAACCTCAGTACCCTGCATATCAAATTTCAAGTTTGTAGACTTAAAATTGATAGAGTTATTGTGTAGGGAAATGTACACAGGCAGGCAGACACACAGACAGACACTTTCACTTTTATAGATATATGTAGATATAGATTGATTTGCATATTCGTGCTCTGTTACATTACGTTTAAGTCTGAAACTTAATTTTTGTCAGAAAGTTTAAAATGTAATGTAAACAGACATTTCGTTCATTTCTTCATATATTTTCTTGTAGTAGTTCCTTACGTCCATAGTGGCACTATGCTTTATTCGGGGTGAACAAGAATAAAAAAAAAATACTATTTCTATCGTTAAAACGTGTATTGGAGGAACATATATGAATATTATCCGTTAGAATTTTTTGCTTCTTTTTTAAGACGACGCCAGTTCAGCTTTGACTTGTCCGTTTGCTTCGCTTAACAATTCACTTCGTATTCGCTGGAAAGTAGATCAGCGGTCGGCAGCGTCCTTCTGCCTTTCAAGATTATTAACCATTTACTTCCATTTTGCTTCAGTGAACACACGTCAATATTATTTACAACATGCGTTCTTTTGTGAAATACGTCCTCGAAGCTCTGTTAGAGGTTTTGTCCATCGATTCGTCTCGTTTCCCGTCGAAATGGTATTTTCTCCCTAAATGCGCATATACGAAGAAATCTTAAATGCGCTCGGGTGTTTCTAGAAGATGACCTATTCGATGGTTGCACTTGCCATATTATTTTTAGCTGTCTATCATGCAGAAGTTGGAAATACAGGGTGGAACGATAAAAGTGTCGCCCTAGAATAAAAAAAAACAACTATTGCTTTATTTTATAACTCTTATTGAAAAACTCAATTCGGGTAACTTGGGTATGTAGGAGAGCTGATATCTATTCAATGTAGACTCCTTCAGCAATAATCATCGCCTCTATACAGGTCCGGAACTGGGAGTATACTTTTCAACAAGCGTCGACGGAAACTCGGCGAATACTCGGCAAATACTCGGCAAATACTCGGCGGATGGCGGCAGTCATACTTGCTTTGGGGTTGTGCGAGGTTATATGTTGATGTCCTCAACGTATAACCAAAGAAATTAGTCCAGCGGCTCCAGGTCGTGAAAGCAGGGGGATAGTAAGAGAAGAATACAATATCCTAGCATTCCTGACAGCGGCCACCTGATTGCTCAAAAGGATGACCCCACTCTTCAACACACCCAGATATACTTTGGTGTTGACTTTCAAGCCGACTTCACAGATGTAAGGTAGCATGGTATGGCTCTCACTTGAAACCACACAAAAGATCATAAACTTGGCCGGAAACTTTGTTTTCCTCACCCTGGACACGTCCCTGTTATTCGTGGCAATGCAGTGATGCATTTTGAGGGCGCTGGCAATGGTCCTGTTGTCATAAATCGGATCAATAGAGAGCATGAGTGGTACAGCTGTTTATCGCCGATCTCGCTCGTTGAACATTGTGTCACTTTCAGACATCATAGGAGGCTGCTATCGCTCTTGAGATTTGTACACAACTAGCCAACTAGTAGATAGTCTGTAACAAAAACGAAAGCCGGTTTTCATCAAATGGAAATGGAATCATGCCGTCTTTTCTATAGCGAAAATGTTATCGTTCTACACTGTAATGCTAATCTTCTATAATATAAAGCTGAACGTCTGTGTGTGTCTGGTCACGAATAGGCTCATATATGGTTGACTATTATAGAAAACTGATCACATATAAAGATAGAAGATGTATCGAGACACAGGAATGGGTATGTTTGATCTGGCATAATGATGATCCATTAAAATTGTAGAGTCTTAGTACGCACCTGGTCCAGAAAGTATGGAAATAAAAAAATTGAAAATTAAAAAAAAGATAACGTTTACAAGTGTTTTTGATATAGATGTACATAATAATACTTTGATAAGTATGTTTTAACTTAAATAGGGATGGTATAATAAAATTGTGGGGTCTGCATTCGCACCTGGCCTTCATAGAATGGGAATAGGCACAAACTTTAATAAAGACTTTTCATATCTATCTGCGTAAGTATACTTTGATAATTATGTTTCAGTTTGAACAAATATGGTATAATAAAATTATGGGGTGTTCGTTCGCGCCTGACCTCCATAGAATGGAAATATGTCACAAAGTTTAACAAGGTGTTTTAATATAGATCCACAGAATATTGTGATAAGCGTTTCAGTGTGAACAGATATGGCATAATAAATTATGGGGTTTATTTATTTTATTTTTACTTTTATCATATTTTACTTTGGTTTTGATACCCTCAAATCCCAAGCTATCTCTTTAAACCCTTCCTTTTCATAACCTATCATACTTTCATAAATCAGAGTCCATTTTCTGTAGACTGTTTTTGAACCCAGTCAACGACGGGTACTTTTGCTAGTAAAATATATAAAGAAACAGAACTAGTTAAACCCAACACAGTAAAGCATGATATTATTCGAAGTATTTTATTAATTTTTGATGTTATTCTCTAGCGTTTCAATCGAGTTAACCTGCAGCCTTCTTCATAGTGATCTTATCAGACCCGGGACCTATGGAGGTATGAATATGTGTGCAAAGTAATAATTATAAAGGGTCACAATTTTCGGGAGGTTGATGGTTCGAGTCTTAGTGTGGGTGACACTAAGAATTTTATTACAATTACTTTCCGGACATGAGAGCATGCCTTCCTTGTACATTAGAAGAATATTCCATAAGAAATTTCGTACAGATTAGGAACAGAAAAGTGTTTTAAATGTATTATCTAGTTCCAATTCAAACCTATATACATATTTATCTTAATCTGTCTACCAGCACGTATGCCCGTCCTCCTACTCTATTTTAGAAACTACTGGGTCTATATACCTGAGATTTTGTATGGTCTTTTTATGATGAATTGCAGCGAACTGTGTACTGCTGCATGCATTTAACGCATAGTTATTGATTACTAGGAGTTAGCACTAATTAATATTTTAAAAGCACACATTAAAACCATATTTAGCTGCCAATCTTGCATAAAGCACTGAAGTGAACGAGTTATAAATTTTGCTGGTTTTCTAGTGAGGTATATTGGACTTCTCATCCGTTGTCTCTGCACTTTTCAATCAACATTCTGTATTTTACGTTGTTACTGTTCTTAAAACCTTTGATGTAATCTATTCAACTTTGTATCAGCTTTATTATTATTTTATTTCCTAGTTTCACTCAACATTATCATATTTGACCATTGATCGTTTCAATCATAGGGGAAAAACTATAGACTTTCCTAAATCAAAATCGATTTCCAATGCTCCTTTCCAATTAAAATCTGTCTTTGTCGCCTTTCTGTTCGCTGTATTAATGGCTTTCTCTTCTCTCAGAAAATTTATCTTCTCTAACTTTTCAATCGTTTCTCGTCATTTATTTCATCTACTTTCTCTCCAAACATTTTCCTATGGCCTTAAGCATTTGGATCCGTCGCCTTGTTTGTCCTATCAAGTCCAAGTGGAGAGTGTAACAAATTGTGTTTCACTGTAGTTTTTTATTCGCGCGTACATTCATCATTCTGGCTCTGCTCTCAGCGTGTTAAATTTGTTCGTGGACGAAATACATCATCAATCGAGTTTAACAAGAAAATTGATCGCGCTGCCCCTAACGGCCATATTACTGTTCAAGTAATCTTTCTCTCTTAAACTCTCATTGCAAACAATCTCATTAGACACTTCTCAGTATCAGCTTTATCCTTTTTCCCTATTTCATTCACGAAAGCTTTTTAGTCCCCCGACAAAAGGAGGGTGAACCCGTAAATTCACCCTTGTCCGCTCGTCTAGTACTTTTCTCAATAACTACGCCTTGGAGTTTTTTTTTTTTAATTTTGTACAAACATAAAACATGATATTAGTAAAAAAAAAGTAACGGAACGGATTTTCCGGAAAACCCTCGGTTGCTCCTCTAGGAGTGCTCTTCGTGTTAAAATACCTAAAATTGACACTTTTGTACTTATTAAAAAATAATGTGATGCCTTGGATTTTTATAAAACTTTCTGAAAAGTTGTAACTAATTGATTTCTATATAATTTTGTTTGTCTATACTTCGTGATAACTCTTGGCTGTGCCCCAGAGGTTCTTTTAGGGCTAATAAAAACATTCAATTTTGGGGACTATCTTAGCATATTTGTCCAAAATTTTCTTTGTATGTTATTTAGCAGTTTTGCATGGGGCTGGACTCAAATTTAAATATGTTAAGGTCTTGGGCACTTTTGGGGCTAAATGGTAGGGGCACAAATGATGGACTTAGTCATTTGCTTTTTGCTTGATGCAGGACTCTAATTTACATGTGTTAAGGCCTAAAACTGCAGCGTTTGTAATTTTCACTGGGATTTGACGTCTCCTGGGGACTTTTGGGGCTTAATGGGGGGGCAAATGCTGAACTTAGTCATTTTTTATGACTCATTCACTGTGCACTCACGGTGGACCATACATGCTTCACTTATTTTCCTTCATATCACTGATAAACTTGTTTAAATCTTCTTGTTTCAAGTGCTTCTCGGTTTGTTTGTATGTATCAGAAAGTATTTGTATACTCAAACTGGATTATAAGTTCATAGGTAACAAATTTTGTATTCCAATTTTTTTTTCGGAATTTCTTCTGGATCTTCCCTGATAATTATATCTTTAGAATCTTAAATATACCAGAACTAAAATCAACAGTCTAAGTACTAGTGAAATGGCCTTTTTCCTATTGATGCTAATATGATGCTAGTCGTGTGCAGTTCTAGGCCGTCTACTACTCCAGACTTTACATTTTCTCATTGACAAGAGGCTAGTTCAGGTGCCACACACAAAAATGCGGAAGAGTTGTCAAGAATCTTCTGCAGGCCACTGTGTTCCTCACCGAAAAGTGCTGAATTTTCAATTCCACTTTCCAAGATTTGTGTACCATTTTTGCAATATCGAAGATTTCAAGAGATGATTCTTATCTGCCAGTCACTTTAAATTAAAAAGAATGACTTTTTTCTTTAGACTATCATGCTTATACTATTTAATTACTTGGGACAAGAAGAAAATGACGATGTTGAGGAGAAACCTACTTTATTGTTAAGAAACAACTTGCCAATGAAAAAAAAAAAAACATTACATGCTAGCAGTTAATATGTCGACCATTTGCATTTATGATAATCTTAACGACATATTTTATTTAACTTGCCATTATAATACAAGACCTGATTTTCTGAGTTTGGCTTTCACACGTGTTCATAGATTCTGTCTAGGATTAAAGTCAGGCGAATTGCCAGGCCACTCAATACCATTAATCGCACATTCTGCAAATAATGTTCGCATGTTCTTTAATGTATGACACATTGATAAATCCTGCTGAAATATTCCATCTCAATGTAGAAAACAACTGTAAAGACTAGAAAACAAGTGCGTCTATGATATGTTCTAATGTTTTTCGCTAGATAACGTTCTTGTTACCGGTGCTAGACGCCCGGGACAAAAGCGTTACATGTACTCCAAAAATATCTTTTTATAAAGATGTTTTTGTTTTTGTCGAAGACGTCCATCTCAGGCAGGAAACACTTGGAATCTTCTCAAAAGTATGTACATGTGATCATGGAATTCTAAACGTAAGTCATCTGAAAAATATAACTTTTCTCTACATAAGTACTCCTTAATTCTTATGAACCTTTGCCCATCGCAGTATTTTTGTCTTCATTGCAATTATCAAAAGTTGCCTACGGATATATTTACGGACCCTTCTTCAAATTTTAACAAGTCGTCGCTTGACTGTAAAATCGTGGACAACCACACTTGTTTTCTGATATTGTTTGCTTGCAGAGTGCTCGGCGTTGCTCGGTCGAAAAATACGCTTCGATATGATATTTTTATTCTATGAAGATTTCGTAGTTTTTATTATAGAGCTCATTACTGATCGATTAATCTATATTATATTGAACTTAATATACAGTAGTGATTTTTCAAAAGTTAAAAAAAAAATGACTTGAGTGCCATCAGCTAGAATCCAAAACAACACATTTGTAGCTCTTGTCAGACGGATAGGAAATAGTTTAAAATAAACGAATTTAACGTATAAACGTATATTTGCACATGCGTAGAGAGTACTTTAAGTCGACTTACGCTGGCCGAGTTCAAATCGTGGTCAGTTTTTACTCCTTAAGCAACACTTTCCACCGGCGAAAACCCCGTAACAACAGCCACAAAAATGTTATCATTTGATCGATTTCGCACCGCTCTGTAACCCTGCGTCTCAATGGAAATGCACTGTGAAAAAAATGGAAAAAAGAGACGGACATACATAGTTTGTTTTCTGAATTGGATTTATTGATGCATCAGGGACAACGTAATGAATAAAGATCAAACCAATCAATTTGTAAAACTACACGCGAAATAACTTGCTTATTTTGTTAAACAAATACTTTTTTTTTTTTTTGGAAATTTGTGAATGCACTTGGTACTACAAAGTGTAGCCTTCCAGATGAACGATTCTAAACTTTGTATGAAAAAAAATGTTATTACATTCGTCTGTTTTTCATCACGATGCTTGAAGTTTAACGGAAATGAAACCGTTTGTATCAAGATACCGTCTTATGAAGTCGTTTATTTATATGTGTCTCGGATTGCGATCAAAAGGAGAAAGCAAAGTGACCCCATAGATTTTGATACTCACACGAGAAATAGTATTTTTTCTTTTCTGGTTAAAGAAAATGTTAGTAAATAATGTGCTGCTATAGAAAGCATTTTTCTCTTTAGAAAATAAATGCTCAGTCTGCAATATTTGAATTTAGTAAATATCTCCAGGAATTCTTTAAAAATGACTAAAAGCTTATTTAGGATATATATATATATATATATATATATATATATATATATATATATATATATATATATATATATATATATATATATGGTATTTTTATGACCTATCCCAGCGTAGTATAAATACGCCCAACCTCCCCATGTTAAGAACGGCTTTTGAGGTTGGGGGTGCTTATTCCGAAAGCCGTTCTTAACATGGGAACGTTGGGGGTGTTTATAATACGTTGGGGCACGTCGTAAAAAATTACTATATTTTTGTTTTTATAGACAAATGTAACACACACATACACACACACACACACACACACACACACACACATATATATATATATATATATATATATATATATATATATATATATATATATATATATATATATATTGGTCTTCTCTTTTTCACTGGACTCAAACAGTGCCGGTTCAGTAGTTTATAAAACATGTTAAAGTGCCGATTCAGTAGTTTATAAAACGTGTTAAAAATCACTTTGAAAAAGAGTTAAAAATATATTTAATTTTAAAAAGGAAGCACAAAATAAGTGGATAGTCCTTAATCCGCGAAGCTCCGAAGAAATATTTTCCTTCTCGTCAGATCGGATTTTGCTTGCAAAAGTATTTAATGAAACTAAAAGTAATATATCTTACTTGGAAACAAATAGTGAAGCACAGGGAAGAAAAAAGTGAATGGATGGTCTGGTGTAAGGTAAAATAGCCAATAACGGTAAAATCCAAAAAAGTTGATTAAATTTCCATTTCCGCAAGTAAAATCCAAAGGAATCGCGTTAATATATATATATATATATATATATATATATATATATATATATATATATATATATATATATATAGTTCTTTTCTGTCTATTTTTTCCACTTATCTTGGAAACTACTGGGCCGATCTAGCTAATATTTTACATACGCCGTTGATATGATAAGTTGCTGCGAACTAAGTATTATGGTATCTATTCGATGCATACTTAGAGATTAATAGGTCTTAACAGATATTATTATTTAAAACACACACACGCACACATTAAAAGCTTAGTGTGTGTGTTTCTGTATTGTTTGATTAATTTGAAAGCATATACTTTTGATGTATTCAAAAATCACATAGTATTTGTCGACCCAAATAAAATCTCCAGTGTATCACTAATCCACACTGGCTTTGACGAGCAATGGTGCTGGTGCACTTTCTTCCAAACTTGTGTAGATTTGTTGTTGATTTTTTAAACGATAATACGGTTAATCAGCGTCTTCAATTAAAGGATCCTTTTTCTTTATAATATCGCTCATAATTTTTGGACAGAAACAAACATTATTTATATGCTTATAGTTTTAGTTTACTTATAAAACAGTAATCTAGGGACATGCATGCTTCGAAGTCCTACAGTTTAAAAGCGATAGAAAAAAAACATGTAAAAAGATCTAGCACTTACTGGTGTAACGAGTAACGCACTAGTACACGAATACATATGGTCGGAGTTTCGATTCCTAGAAACAGTCACGTTACGCTGACGAGACGTAGGGCCTTACAACATGCATGCACGTAGATTGCTGTTCTATAAGTAAAATTAAATAATAAATAAATAATATTTGTTTACGCCTAAAAACATCTAGGCGATTTTATCAGAAAAAGGATATTTAAGGTGAATAGCCGTATTTTTGTTTAAAAAAAAATCAACAAGAAATCTACATAAGTTTAAAAGCAATAAAAACCACGTAAAATGATCTAGGACATCGTGACCTAACGGTTAATGCACTATACCGCAATACATATAGTTTGAGGTTCGATTGCTAGAAATAATCAAGCTACACTAACCAGAGGTAGGATCTCGAAATGGTCATGTCCGTGGATTACTGTTTTATGAGTATAATAAATAAACAAATAAATAAATAAATAATATTACGTTAAAAAAAATATATCTATAGGCGATTTTTTTAAGAAAAAAAATCTTCAAAGTGAAGACGCTAATTAACCGTATTATTATTTAAAAGGTTTTGTATTGCTATACACAGAGGTACGAAAAATTTGTCAAAAAAAAAACAAAAACAAATATATAACAAATAAATTTTACCAGCATTTCTCGCTGTGGAATTAATATTAAAAGTTTAACATTTCTATTTAAAACTGTTATTTAAACGAAGTTCTCAATATACACAGTCATACATATGCAAGCAGATACATGAGAGTTAAGTAATGTGCATGATTAAAAAAAACGAGCGTTAATTAATTACTTAAACATTATTTATTGTTTCTTATTAAATAATGGGGTTTATTTCACTATTACACAGAATTCTATTTATGCATAACTTCTACATTACACATTATTGCATAGAATTTAGGGTCTACAACATGCTAATATATATATATATATATATATATATATATATATATATATATATATAAGAAAAAGAATAGAAAAACATATAGCATTAGGAAAAATATTAACGTTTCGTTCCCATTTTCAGGGAACTTTTTTAGGATAAAAAACGACGAAAATCGTTTCTGCCTACAATGGTTTCAACCTGATTTTCCGAAATCATTTTATCATTCCGGAAACGTTGATAATTTTCCTATTGCTATAGTGTTTTTTCCTTTTTTTTCCATAACGTCATATCACCGTATTTATTTTTATTCACGTTTTTTTGTCGGTGTGTGTGCGAAAACTGTCTACGATGCTCCTCTCTGAATTGGTCTACATAGTATAAATTATATATCGTGTATTTGAACCTGTAGTGCACTTGGGCCTTGGTTGTGACCCGGTGACAATTGTTGCTAAGGGGTCAAAATAGATAATAAAACAGTTGACCTTGGCAGTGTAAGTCAAATAAAACATTACGACTGCATATACCAAAATGAACTATTCATAGCTCAAGTTGCATAATTTGTCGTCTTATATATTCAACTGTCCGTAGCTCAGACGGCAACGACCCTGCTGAGGTGGCTGAGACTGGTTTCGGTTCTAGCTATTGGTACCTAAAATCATAACTTTTGAAATCATTAGAATATATTGGATAATAATCTACAAAAATGGCTTTATGATAATAAATAAGAAACCTGTGTGTATTTTAATATCATATTTATGCGTAGTTTACGACCGTGAAACGCCGAGCGGCCTGCTAATATATATATATATATATATATATATATATATATATATATATATATATATATATATATATATATTTATATATATATATTGATATTAGTAGGCAGTATTAGTATATATATATATTAGCAGAAGTATCCGTCCTGGACTGGGTTCAAAAACAGCCTACAGAAAATGGACTGTGATTGATGAAATTATGAGAGGTTATGAAAAGGAGGGGGTTTTAAAGAGATAGTTTTTGATACTCAAACATTTTACTCTAAATAGAATATGATGAAAGTAAAGATAATTTCGTGAAAATTAAATTCTTTATATCAACTTCGTTTCCATTCGTAGCCAAGAGTGACCAACAAAATGATGTTTCCTTACAAAGAGAAAATATTATACATATAATAATATAAATATACAAGAAATAAATGTTACCATAGTCAATAAAAGTTACTTTTATGGCAGAAAAGTTCATTGGTTTGTATTTTTAAGTAGTTTGTAAATTTTTTTTAATTCACGAACCAGTTTAAAAAAATCAAAATGGCAGCGACTTGGAAATTGAGAGCCCCGTTTTCAATTTGAAGGAGAGGCACCTGAGCATTCTGCCATTCTGTGTTAACAATTTAAGAGAGTTCCCTTAACGTAAGGAATATTTATAAACATATTTTAATCTTTTCCGTTATTTTGTGCTTGAGGAATATTCGATTGTGGCATGTGTAGTTTATATAAAAATTCATTTAAGTAGTTATCGCCTCAAATTTCGTTTTAATTTCGGTTCGCTGAAACTATTTTAAGTAAAGAGCATTAAAAACTATTTCAAAACAAAAATAAAACATGAACTGAAGTTTTACTGACTATGGTAACATTTATGTCTTGTATATTTATTTTTTCGGGTAGTCGTTTGTTGGCTTTTCTGCTAAACACTCTTACTAAATAATATGGACGAAATATCGAAATCCAAAGAAACAAAAACAGTTTTGAAAAATAATGAAGCTTTACTTACTTTAGTAAAATAATTCGAAACAGCAAAATGGGATATTAAAAAAGTAAACACGTAATTACTTTAGTTTTTTAAAGCAAAGAATCGATGTAAATATAGATAAGAAGAAAATGGCGCCCTTTTAAAGCAGAACAGTTTCGTTTCAGTTTTACAGTATTGAACGGTGTAGTGTTGCGCCGTCGGATTCAGAGTTGTACTATTGTAACGTAAAGAACACGCAGAAAGGGTCGTAATCAACTGAATTCCTTCTAGCATACTGACAAATAAAGCTTAAACAGATATATAAATAAAAATAAAAAGGTTATGTAAATGTTTTAAAAAGACACGTAATCACATTTCCTCAATACATCTATCATTATATGTAATCGTTTTTTTTTAACATAGTCAATCATATAGGAGTCCATTCGTGACTACAAACACACACACACACACTCACACACACACAGGCCTTCAGCTTCATATTATAGATATATTCCGTGACCAACTAGAGCGTAAGAATGCTGCCATAAGTTGCATCGCATATGGGGAACTTGCCATGCAAATAGAAATACCATTAGGTAATCGGTTCGATTGTCGCCCCTTCTGCCGATGCCAATTACTTCGACGATCGTAGGGAAGCCAATTATGGCTAGAGTGCGCCGGACGTTATCGTTTAGAGCTGCATGACACGCATATTATTCTCGGTTTATTTGCACTTTTACTAGCAGTAAAATTGTATAGATTCGTTTGTCTTTTTCTCCGAACTATACGCGTTTATTTTTTCTTTTTTGTGTAGTTTTTAAGCGCCATTTTGTAGGTTGTGTCATCTGATCTAACCGCAACTTTCGTCGTATTTTTTTAAGATTGTTCTTCTCATCAACTGTTTCCATTATTCTCGCTTTCGCGTGACTTTTTTATCAGCAGAATTGTAGAGATTCATTTTTGGATATTAACCAAACTGTACACGCGACTTATATTTCTTCTTTTTTTTTAAATGGATACTATATCGGCATGTTCTGTATCATGACATCTTTCCTGTCTAGTTCTGTATTTTTTGTCGCATCTTACGTGATAAATGTATTGAAGAGGTTTTAATTTTCTTTTAACTAAATGACGTTTGTATTTTGAATGGAAGAAAATAACTTTAAAAATCATTCAGTAACCTCAAATAAAAAAAAAATGTTCGATTTACCGTAATAATTCTGATTTTCTTTTTCCCTCCCTCTCATTGTAATTTGCCCCTTTCCCTCTTTTTCTACAGCCTGATAGAATGAACCTTTGCAGTTGGATCCTCACATTCTACCGAGATTTTTTAAACGCCTCCGTTATGTATTTATAGAAAACACGTCTTTTCATCTCTTTAATGTTTCTCCTTTCTTTTTATTTTCGAATGGATCCAAGTGAAACATGTAATATATTTATTGGATTTCCCCTTTTCTGGATTCTTAGATTCGTTTTTTCCAGTCTCGAGTTTCCGTTTTACGACATATAAAAATTACTAGACTTGTTTTATGACCTATCACCAATTACTCAGTTTTACGACATATCAACAATTGCTTTGTTTTACGACATATCAACAGTTACTCCGTTTTACGATACATCAACAATTGTTTTGTTTTACGACGTATCAACAATTGCTTTTTTTTACAACACATCAACAATTGCTTTGTTTTACGACATATCAGCAATTACTCTGTTTTATGAACTATCAACAATTGCTTTGTTTTACGACGTATCAACAATTAGTCCGTTTTACGACACATTAACAATTGCTTTGTTTTACGACATATCAGCAATTACTCAGTTTTACAATACATCAACAATTGCTTTGTTTTCCGACATATCAACAATTACTCTGTTTTATGAAATATCAACAATTACTCTGTTTTATGAAATATCAACAATTGCTTTGTTTTACGACACATCAACAATTGCTTAGTTTTTCGACACATCAACAATTTCTCCGTTTTGTGAAATATCAACAATTGCTTTGTTTTCCGACATATCAACAATTACTCTGTTTTTTGAAATATCAACAATTACTCCGTTTTATGAAATATCAACAATTGCTTTGTTTTACGACATATCGACAATTACTCTGTTTTATGAAATATCAACAATTGCTTTGTTTTATGAAATATCAACAATTACTCTGTTTTATGAAATATCAACAATTGCTTTGTTTTACGGCATATCGACAATTTCTCCGTTTTATGAAATATAAACAATTGCTTTGTTTTACGACATATCGATAATTACTCTGTTTTATGAAATATCAACAATTGCTTTGTTTTACGACACATTAACAATTGTTTAGTTTTACGGCACATCAACAATTTCTCCGTTTTATGAAATATCAAGAATTGCTTTGTTTTACGACACATCAACAATTGCTCCGTTTTATGAAATATCAGCAATTGCTTTGTTTTACGACATATCAACAATTACTCTGTTTTATGAAATATCAACAATTACTCCGTTTTATGAAATATCAACAATTGCTTTGTTTTACGACATATCAACAATTACTCTGTTTTATGAAATATCAACAATCGCTTTGTTTTCCGACATATCAACAATTACTCCGTTTTATGAAATATCAACAATTGCTTTGTTTTACGATACATCAACAATTGCTCCGTTTTATAAAATATCAAAAATTGTTTTGTTTTACGACATATCGACAATTACTCTGTTTTATGAAATATCAACAATTTCTTTGTTTTATGAAATATCAACAATTGCTTTGTTTTACGACATATCGACAATTTCTCCGTTTTATGAAATATCAAAAATTGTTTTGTTTTACGACATATCGACAATTACTCTGTTTTATGAAATATCAACAATTTCTTTGTTTTATGAAATATCAACAATTGCTTTGTTTTACGACATATCGACAATTTCTCCGTTTTATGAAATATCAACAATTGCTTTGTTTTACGATATATCGACAATTACTCTGTTTTATGAAATATCAACAATTGCTTTGTTTTACGACATATCAACAATTACTCTGTTTTATGAAATATCAACAATTGCTTTGTTTTACGACATATCAACAATTTCTCTGTTTTATGAAATATCAACAATTGCTTTGTTTTACGACATATCAATGATTACTCTGTTTTATGACATCTCAACAATTGCTTTGTTTTACGATATATCAACAAGTACTCTGTTTAACGACATTTCAACAATTGCTCCGTTCATATTGTTCAGATTTTTCGATCTACTGTTCTCATCTTGACTATTTTACCAACGTCTTCAGTTTTCATCATCATCATCATCATGACGGGCTCCTTGCCCGGACCAATGTGACTCTTCCTCTCCAGAGTTTCATGTCTTCTATCAGTTTCCTCAGATCTTCAGGTTCACAGTTGGCGTCATGTGCTATTTGTTGGATGTGCGTGGATCTAGGTCGTCCTCTGCTTGCGCGTCCGTGTAGTGGAGTCCATAGCAATACATCACTCACCAATTCATGCTTGCTCATCAGAAAATGACCGGCAAATCGTAGACGTCTTTCTCTGATGGTATTATATATGGCAGGTAGATTGCCATAAAGTTGCTGCTTCGTGGGATGATTTTGCCAAGATATATTTAATATTGTTCTTAGCATACGGGTGTATGTGCCATCTAGTTTTCTTTCCAATCTTTTGGTGAGTGTCCAGGTTGTAGCACCGTAAACAAGGACAGACTCTACCACTGACCTGAAGAACTGCCTTTTCAGTTTGTCAGCCAGTCTCGAAGTCCATACTTAATGTAGCCCATCCAATGCGGTCCATGCTTTCGATATGCGAATTCCGATATCTCTCTCTGTGGAAACTATGTTGCTGCCCAGATACGTAAACTCAGCGACTTCTTTCAGTGTTGATCCAACCAAAGCCCTGATCTCTCCCTTCACATTGAAAGTCATAAACCTTGTCTTATCCGCATTTATGTGGAGACCAATGTAATTTGCAAACTTTTCTACCTTACGTAACAGTGTTTGCGCATCATCAGTGTTGTTCGCGAACAAAGCAATATCGTCTGCGTAATCTGCATCAGTTATGTGTGCTGATTGATGACGTCTGTTTCTGGATTCATTTAGGATGAAGCCTAGCATGTTGTGTATATCAACAGAGGTGCGAAGTACAAAGTCAAGACAGACAATGAAAAGAAAAGGGGCAAGAGTATCTCCTTGTAGAACCCCAGTGCGGATGTCGAAAAATTAAGTGTGGGGACCTGACCAATGCTCGAGTGTTCTCATATATCATCATGATAGCATTAATGACTTCATTTGGAATGCCATATGCTTTTAATATGCTGACCATTTTTCCTCTGTGTACAGAGTCGAATGCTTTGGAGAAATCTACAAAGATCATGTCTGCCTCAATGTTTTTTTGCTTTGACTCCTTCAATCAGTCTCCTAACAGTAAGTATTTGACTAGTAGTAGAGCGATTCTTTCTAAATCTATTTTGGTTCTTCCTGGGCACTTTTTTTAGCAGATTTTTGCTGCAATTGGAGTGAGTGTTATTCCTCTGTAGTTGCTTGGTATGCTTAAGTCACCCTTTTTGTGAAAGGGAAGTATGTATCATTCCCTCCATATATTAATAATTTTTTTATTATATACAGAATTGCATGAATTAAGAAGTATGTCATTGAAACCACATATCTTCCATACTTCAGAAGGTATGTTATCTAAGCCTGCAGCTTTACGATTCTTGGTCTTCTTTAGTACATTTAGAAGTTCCTCCATTGTAAAATCACCCTTCTCAATATCGAGTTCCTGTACAACAATCGGATGAATTGGTTGGTCTGTTACTTCTGGTTTGTTTCCGAGTAGCTTTGCAAAATGTGCTTTCCATTTCGAACATGCATTTTCCGGAGTGTTTGCCTTTAACTTAACTTTGACAGGTCGTTTGCGCCCAGATATCTCATTTACTACTTAACACTCCAGATAGGATTGTTTGTTATCTGCTGAATTCTGGGTTCGATCTATTTGTTCTTGAACATACTTCTGTTGTTCTGATAGGTACATCATACTAAGCTCTTGAAGCGCCTGCTTCCTTAATTTTGTATTCTGTCGAGTGGGGTATTTATGTTGCTTTTTGATTATGTTTTTTAACTTTTCTCGTTTTAATATTATTTTATCATTTTACCACAGTACTTTTCGCTTTTCCTTGAGCTTCAGATGCATACACTTCTTTGCTGCTTCTTGGTGCCACCTAACGAAGTTTTCATAGGTGGTATTAGCAGTTGGTTCCTGCTCTTGTGCTTGTAAAGCATCAAATCTGTTTCGCAGTTCGAAGATGAATCTCTGTTTGATCTGATTGTCATGTGACAACGTTGACCAGTTGTAGGGCTTTCTAGACATAGCTCACACAGGTGATATTATCCGAGCTATCGAAAGATTCAATATGACTCTAAATCAAACCAGAATTCCATACCGCATCGACCGCCACATGGGTAACCAAGGGTCGCTACTGACCACAGCTATCGGCAAGTTTACTACAGCACCAAAACCTAAGCTAGCAAAATGTAGACATACCATCAAAATATCCAACTTTAATGTACGGACACTTCAACCCACATCTCAAATATCAGAATTTGTT
>NC_136514.1:24999089-25069089 GCF_053919585.1 Euprymna scolopes | reverse complement strand
GAAGAAATACTAATACGTATTAAAAAAAACAAAAACAAACAACCATCAACCAGGCTCAATATGTAGGGGAAGGCACGTTTAAGTGTTTTAAAGTATTTTGATTATTTTAAACGATTTTAATCGTCTTTTCGTTAAACTCACTAACGCAATTGTTTTATTATTTTTTTTACTCACCTGACGAATACTTATGGAAGTCGAAAACATTCACGAATACGGCAAATTGCTTTTCACACTTGAACAGAACTTTCGAACACTATCTCGCAAAAAAAAAAGATTGCAAGAGGAACAAACAGAAATCATCCCTGCTATTCATTGAAACATGCATGAGAGAAAAAATGCTGCCTAAATATACAAACATATATATACTAGAATGTGTACCCAGCGTTGATCGGTATTAAACGTAACGTTAAATTCATTTACACAAATAAATAGCAAAAAAAAAAAGGAAAAACGAAAACGAACTGAGACATGTGTATGTGAGAATTATGGTTTTTCTGAATATTTCATTTCTTGTAAGTAAAATCAAAATCCGTAAGCTAAGATCGAAACTAAAAATTAAAGACACAAAGTAACATGCCATAACCATTAAACTAACTTGCTACGGTCTTAAAAAAGTGTTTGTAAGCCTCGTGAATTAGTTAACAAACAGCTAAAAATCCGATAATGCCCAAGTACCAATTTTTCAATTTTGACTCCTTAGCAGCCGTTTTTGCGGATTAAAACCGACTAAAAAGTGCGTCACATGTCTGAATATCTTTTATACCGAATTTCAAGTATATCGATCAACTATTTATTGAGTATACACACATTCTCACTTTTATAGATATATTATTTATATATCTATAAAAGTGAGAATAGTTTCAATTAAACAGATTACATCACGTCACGGCAAAAACAGAGTTGGATTTTGGATCAAAAGACCTTGTTCGGGTGACTTTAATTCTGGTTTTATTTTAAGCTAGTCCTCAACTTAGGCTTAACTTCATATGCAAGCAGAAGTATATATATATATTTTTTACTCCGTGATGCTTCCTGGCTTGAAGTACTTACTTCTCTAGCCGCACTGATGAGCTGTGATACAGCGTAAATAGTGCTGTATGTTGATGACTATATATATGTGTGTGTGCGTTTGTGTGTGTTTGTGTTTGTGTGTGTGTGAGTTTGTGTGTGTTTGTGTTTGTGTGTGTGTGTGAGTTTGTGTGTGTTTGTGTTTGTGTGTGTGTGAGTTTGTGTGTGTTTGTGTTTGTGTGAGTTTGTGTGTGTTTTTGTTTGTGTGTGTGTGTGAGTTTGTGTGTGTGTTTGTGTGAGTGTGTGAGTTTGTGTGTGTTTGTCTGTGTGTGTGTGTGCGCGTACAAGTATTTAGCTATCACTAATCTTAATTATTTTCATGTCTATGAACTACTTTTACGCACTTAAACATATTTAAATATTTAAATATTAAAAATAAAGATTTAAAATTAAAGACATGCAACTACTTTATTGCTAAGTTGGCGAAATTAAATAAAATACCAGCGTTTCAAACATGTTAATGTCATTAAAAAAATAAAAACATAGATTTTATACACACACACAGACACACACACACATATGCATGTGTGTGTCTGTCTGTGTGTCGTTATTGGTTTATGTTAGTTTGTGTGAAGAAAAACAGCAAAATGCTAGATTGTTAATAAAACTTTATCTATGATAGCATAATATTTAATTTATTGTTTTACAGAAGTCCGATATATATATATATATATATATATATATATATATATATATATATATATTAAGTAATGTGATTTATAATTTAAAAGTTTTAAAATTTTTAAAATTTAAAAATCAAAATTTAATTAAATTAAAATCAGTTTCATAAGAAGGAACAACAACAAGGTCAATTATCTGTACGATCGTTTCGGAAATCCGTGCTTTTTATTTGTGGTATACATGAAGTCACGTAGAATAATTATACATAGTTTTTTTGGTAAGCACGGTCTCCTCATCAGCAAATTTAGGAGGATTTCTATTGAATTGAAAAGACACCAAAAATAAACCTAGCATTAAAAGTAAGGCAGATGAATCTTTTGGTTTTCCTTTTTTTTTTGAAATCAGGAACTGTATTTAAAGTAGTCATTTAGATGTTTGCTATAGCTTTTTATTTTATTGAATATTCAATAAAATAAAAAGCTATAGCAAACATCTAAATGACTACTTTAAATACAGTTCCTGATTTCAAAAAAAGGAAAACCAAAAGATTCATCTGCCTTACTTTTAATGCTAGGTTTATTTTTGGTGTCTTTTCAATTCAATAGAAATCCTCCTAAATTTGCTGATGAGGAGACCGTGCTTACCAAAAAAACTATGTATAATTATTCTACGTGACTTCATGTATACCACAAATAAAAAGCACGGATTTCCGAAACGATCGTACAGATAATTGACCTTGTTGTTGTTCCTTCTTATGAAACTGATTTTAATTTAATTAAATTTTGATTTTTAAATTTTAAAAATTTTAAAACTTTTAAATTATAAATCACATTACTTAATATTGAATTAGCTCTAGGACATTTAACTATCGAGCTTATTATATATCTAAATTACAACGAGCATTTCCTGTATTTTAATTAAACTAGTAATTTCACTATTACATTAAAATACACTTAGCTCTTTAGACTATTATTCTAATCTCCTTTAAATTTATATATATATATATATATATATATATATGTGTGTGTGTGTGTGTGTGTGATCTTGCCTTGTGTATGTGAAACGATCTCTACTAAACTCCTCTGTTAATTTTTTTGTCTAAAGACTGAAAACTTGGTATATATATATATATATATATATATATATATATATATATATATATATGCATTTATATATATATATGGTTAGTTCTATGTTCTTAATATTTCAAAAGGTATTTATAGATATATGATTAGTTCAAATCGATTTTTCCAAAACTAATCAATACATATGTAGAGGTTTTATAAGCGAAATCATATAAACTTCAAAAAATCTCTACGAGAATTAATCTGCATTTACCAATGCTATTTTCCTGACAAGTGCCCAACTGCGCTCTGATCTATGGTCCAGCCCTTGCCAAACTTTCATGAAAAACACTCGTCTATACCTGAAACCACTACCAATAATTTCTGACACTCTTTATCTGTGCCTAATCCTAAACGCGTATTCCATGAACAAAGCTTCTTGGAACACCTGTGGAATTCTGTTGTGTTAGCTTTCCTTCCAACTGACTACAATATAGTAGTTTTCAAGTGTAACCTAAACACGTGATTTATTGGTCGCCCCCTTAAGTAATCCAATTTATTTAATTTCCACAAATAACAATTACTACACAATTTTCCCAATAATGATTATCGTACACTCATTAACCCTTATCCTCGAACAGCTTCGGGACTTGGTGACTACTTTGTAAAAAAAATGTTAATTACCCCGTGAAATGTTCAACAATATCTTAATAGTGAAACAAAAATAACGTATAAAAACAAGAGTGGCTTGAGTCTGTTATCAATAGATTTCCATTAGTAGATAAGTCTCTGGTATAAATATTTCTCTAATACAACATGTAACCTGTTATTATCATGATATTTGGTAAGTTGATGCACACAACGACTCTCACATCTGTTTATTCAACGAGTGTATTTATTGATCTTAGCTCAAATTGATGCATGATAGAAAGTACAAAAATTCATCGCTTGCTAAAAATATTTTACTTCCAATGAAAAAGAGTGTTATCAAGTATAACCAGAAATGTGTTTTTAGATGTTTTATTATTTTTTTAATTGAATCGTACAAGAATATTTTTCATTCTAAATTTTCATGATTTTTTTTCTCCTTCTCGTTGTGCAACTAAAACGAAAATCGAAAATTCGACGGTGTCAAGAAATTAAAGGTGAGGAAGAGAAATGTCGGATGATTTTTATATCAAAGACGATTGATTTTTAAAAAGAGTCAGCGGAGGCAGCGGTTGGCACGTTAAGATGACGAAGAGAAAAAAAATACATCACGTGACATTGCTAACTTGTTATTAACGCTAAGTGGCCTACAGTCAAAGATGACAATCGATTCGATGGCGACGTGTCGACATTTGACACCGAATATTCAGTCTCGAAACGAGACAATTACGTAAAAATCGAAAGTCTTTCTATTACAATGTTAGAATTAGGTTTCTACGAACGCCATTTAAAATTAAGAATAAAACAACTTTAAAATTGTTGCTGAATTTTTTCAGGTTGGAATATACCTACGACAATTTCAGATTGTAATTTTCTCCGTCGACAAAAACTGAAATTTATCTCTCTTAAATATAAACTAAATTGCTAGATATACATATTCATACAACACGCACACACACGTATATATATATATATATATATATATATATATATATATATATATATATATATATATATGATTTGTTTATTTTTGGAAACAGAAATCTAACAGAGTGCTCAATTAAAAGGAAAATCCGAAAATTAGAGCGTATTTATATTTTGTATATTGTATATATATATATATATATATATATATATATATATATATATATATATATATATATATATATGTATTTTGTCTCCATATGAGTATTGGCTGAAGAGAATACTTGATATGGATATATAAAACGGTCCTAATTATCGGGTTTGAAGTCGACGGTACCAATGGCTTATCTTATCTAACACCTTTCTGTACACAATATATATATATATATATATATATATATATATATATATATATATATATACATATATATATATCCTTTTTTTGGTAGAAATGTTTTTCAGTTATATTTGACTCTTTATGTATACCCACCTTTTTTTTTAGAAGCTCAGTGTATGTTACATATATCAACAATCATATATAGAAGAATAACGGTATTGCTACATTTCATGATCCAAATATATATTTTTCATGCAAAACAGCTCTTCAAGCATGAAAACATTTCGATACATCTTTTAAATATCAATTTCGGTATGCAGAACCAATCGGTTATACTTATGTCACTACCGGCTCTTTTCGTTCATATACTTGTCAGAAAATATAGAAATTATTAATAAGTGTACCTAAATATTAACATGCTGGAGAAACCGTTTTGAATGAAAAGTAAATATTTAGATCTTGGAATGTAGCTATACTGCCATTCTTTCATATAAAATACTAGTACTTCAACCCGGCTTTTCCCGGGTCCTATGTACTGTTCAGAACGTTATGTGTTTATGTATATATATATTAAAAAATTTGACTCACATCCGGGTAACCCACATGTAAAATTTCAAGTGTTTAGACCCAAATTTGGTGGAGGATTTGGGTAGAGTCTGCGAATGTCAACTCATTCAACTTCGACTTCTTGGCAGTGGAATTCCCGGCCAAAATCTAATTAAAAAGCTTGCTGCATGTCGGAATACTCTTTGTATAAAATTTCATATGTTTAAACCCAAAAAGTGTTTGAATAGTTTGCTAGAGACTGCAAAGGTAAAACATTTTGAACTTTGACCGCTTGGACGCCAAATATTTGGCCAAAAACCGATGTAATCGCTTGCCCTATGTCTAAATGCACATTATGTAAAGTTTCAAATGTTTAGACCAGAAATTGCCTGAGTAATTTGTCAAATTATTTTTAAATCTGATCCCCATTTTAGCCTCTAAACATTTCTTGTTTTGGGCTCAAATCAAATCCAAAAGTTGGATCACTGCCCAAGTAACCTACTGTAAAAAGTTTAATTGTTTTGACTTTAAATTGAAGGAGGAGAGTAGTAGAGTCTTCAAAAGTCAAATCGTTGAACTTTGACGCCTGAACAGGCACATTTTTGGCCGAAAACCGATTAAAAAGATTTTCCCAAACCTCAATACCTCTTATATCAAATCACGAGTCTGTAGACTGAAAATCGACAGAGTAGTTTGGTAGGGAAATTATTCTGGAGACGCCCACTAATTAGCATACGTGGGTGAACAAGATATAGATAAAGGTATCAAGTCAGCAAGACCGGACAGCTGTGTTTGAATGCTGGATAGGCGAAACCCATGTTCCGGTTGCTCCATGAAAGACTTTAACACGCCCTCTGTCGGACAATCTTCCAACTGCAGTACAACTGCACCTTTGTAAATATGTATTAGATTTTTGTCTTAATATATTTGTTTTACCTTTACTTTCTGCGTTCGTGTTGTTATTGATACAGACACAACAGAAATATACACACACAGGCAGATATTTTCACGTTTGTAGATATATAGATATGCATATATAAATATATATACTACTATATATATATATATATATATATATATATATATATACTAAAACATATCATACAATACACACAAACACACACATACACACACACACACACATATATATATATATATATATATATATATATATATATATATATATATATATATATATATATATACTAGCATTTCAGCCCGGCGTTGTCCGGGTGTTTGGAGTTGTATGTTGAGCAAAAACGAAAAAGTGGTAGTAGGAAGGCAGGCTCGAACCCGTACCGCAAAGGATGAAGAGAACGGGGAAAAACACCTGACGTCTTTGCTATTACGACCACCGCCAACCCGGAAGTTACGTAGGTTTAAATTAAGGCTGGACAATCTAAAGAAGAGGATGACTTTAAAAAATATCGGCGAAAAAAGCGCCCCCCTTAGAAAAGAGCCCGGTTGAAGGTGAAGATATTAATGTTTTTAGCTTAATTTTCGATATTTGTCGTCTGAAATGGTCGAACTTCAAAACGATACTAATCTTGGTAAAATCCGTCGCCTCTGTCGAAAGTTTTAGGCAGACATGCAAACATACATACATATATTTATATATAAGTACTTAAAAATTTCCGACCCAAACCAAGTAAAAAGCTTGCCCTATCTCTGAATACCCTTTATGTAACATTTCAAATGTTTAGACCAGAAATTGTCTGAGTAATTTGGTAGAAACCAAAAAGGTCATTTTTTTAACTATAACTTCTTAACATTTATTATTTTGGGCTTATATGAAGTTTTTAAGTTAGATCCATGTCCGAGGAACCTATATCTAAAATTTCAAGTGCGTAGACCCAAAATTGTCGGTGGAGTTGTGTAGAGTTCTCAAAGGTCAAATCGTTGAACTTTGACCCCTTAACAGCCACATTTCTGGCCGAAAACCGATCACATAGATTTTCCCAAAGCTCAGTACCCAGTATCTTAGATTTCGAGTCAGTAGACTGAAAATGTACAGAGTTATTGAGTAGGGAAATGTACGCACACACAGACGCGTTCACATGTCTGTCTGTGTGTCTGTGTGTCTGTCTGTGTACACTTCCCTACACAATATCTCTGTCAATTTTCAGTCTACAGACTCGGAATTTGATATACATGGTATTGAGATTTGGGAAAATCTTTGTAATCGGTTTTCGGACAGACATTTTGCTTTTAAGGAGTTAAAGTTCAATGATTTGACCTTTGAAAACTCTACAAAACTCCTCCGCCAATGTTCGTTCTAAACACTTGAAGTTTTAGATATAGGTTCCTTGGACATGGATCTAATTTAATAACGTGATTTACGCCCAATATAATAAATGTAAAGAGGTCATAATAGGAGTCAAATAAAAAAAAAACTTAACCGCTTCGGTATCGAAAATTCCTCAAACAATTTCTGGTCTAAACATTTGAAATTTTACATAAAGGGTATTCAGAGATAGGGCAAGCTTTTTAATCGGTTTGGATAAACAAAATTTGAGTTATCTATATATAAATGTATGTAGTATGTATGTATGTTTGCATGTCTGCCTAAAACTTTCGACAGAGGCGACGGATGTTTACAAGATCAGAATTGTTTGGAAGTTCGACTTTTCAGACGACAAATATCGAAAAATTGGGTAAAACAATATATTCACCTTCAACTGGGAACTTTTCTACAGGAGAAGGGTCGATTTTTCGCTGATATTTTCGAAAGTCATCCTCTCCTTTCGAGTGTCTAGCATTAATTAAAACCTACGTCACTTCCGGTTTGACGGTCGTTGTAACAGAAAATACGTCAGGTTTTTTCCCCCGTTCTTTTCCTCCTTATATATATATATATATATATATATATATATATATATATATATATATATATAAGGAGAGAGATGGGGGAGAGAAAATGTTGTATCGTAAAAGATAGAGCAATCTTTATTACACACACACATACACACACACACACACACATATATATATATATATATATATACTTCAGAATAAAGTTATTTCTATTTATCTATTTATTTGGTAAATTTTTCATTTTTTCAATTTTTATTTTTTATTTCATTTCTTTGCATTTTACTTTGCTTTGCCTGTCTACAGAAACCGGTTTTATATTATTCAAAGATTGAAATTATTCGGAGTGGACTTTGAAACTCATATATTATAATTATATAAAAATATTAAATATATAAAGAATTATATGTTTATTAAAAAAACAGCTGCACCGGACTTATATAATAATTTATTTACCAGACTCATCATCTAAACAGTGAAGCAACCAGGGAAGTATGCCTACTTCGGATTGTTATCCTGTGGCGTCGATTATTCAAATTACACATTGGATCTGATTACTTCACTGCTACCAAGGATTTTCCCTTCGCGGTTTCCCATGCAAATTTGATTTGAAACTCAATATCATTTTCATTAATTTATCTTACTCTCTGACATTTAAAAACTTTAAAAACATTTAATTATAGTTTTCTATGTTTATTGTTTTTTAGTAAATTAGGTGTAAACCATTATAATATTTGCTAAGATTTTTTTCATCTGAAGAGATCGTAGATATTGAAAACCTATATGTTAAGATATGATACTATCGCCTCCCCGGGGAATGTTACTTGGTTGAGGAACGTCTTGGCAACGCAACCAGCTCCCCGGGGAATAAACAATATTCCACGATATCTAACGATAGGCACATGTTGAAAACATCAGCAAAAACGGGTCGATATGTCGTCGGCTATAACTGTCTGGCATGGGTCGCTTCTTGTGTGTTAATAGCGTCGTTACAGGCAGCTTTCCGCCGTCGCATTAATGGGATGAACTGCAGGTTCAAATCGAACACTTGTACAAAAATAGCAAACAAAGGAATTTTTATAAAAATATATAATTTATTTAACAGTTAACAAGTAGGAGGCCTATTTAGTCGACCCATTGCGTGCACACCGAGCTACTATATCCCGCGCGTACGGATCGATATGACGTCGGCTATAAGTGTCTGGCATATGGGTCACTTCTTGTGTGTTCATTGCGTCGTTACAGGCAGCTTTCCGTCGTCGCATTAATGGGAGGAACTGCAGGCTGAAATCGAACACTTCTACAACAATAGAAAAGAAATGCATTTTTATAAAACAATATATAATTTATTTAACAGTTAACAAGTAGGAAGCATATTTAGTCGACAAATTACGTGCACACCAAACCACTATATCTCGCGCGTACGGGGTGCAAGCTTCAACCGTTTTACAACAATATAATTGTTTAATTCTCTTTTTCTTCATTGAAAGAGAGAGAAGGGGGTGAAAGGGAGAAAGAGAGAAAGAGGGAGAGAAAGAGAGAAGCGCATAAAATATGGGAAGACATATTCATACAGGTTAAACTTTTTTTGTTTACAAATGCCTCGTTGACGAGTTCTCCGGCTTTGACCTTTCAAATTCTAAGGTCTTACATCGTTTTGACTTGGTTCAATATTATAAACAAACTGTCATTCTTGGCTTGAGTCATAGCAGAACATTTTCAAAATCACAAACACCTGTTTAACACATTTACACCCCTGCGAAAAGAGCACACCAACAAGTGCAGATGAAGCTACTTCAAAAGAGGCTAAATCATTGTGCCACCAAGGAAATATACTAATTGAAATATATTCTTTGTCTTACCTATAATAATAAAGAATATTTTGATTTGAAATTTGACCATTTAACGTCATAAATTTTAAATTTATTGAATTGCTAAAATTATATATATATATATATGTGTGTGTGTGTGCGTGTGTGTGTGTGTGTGTGTGTGTGTGTTTGAGAAAATATGTTTTGATGTTTAGAAGGGACCTAAAAATGAGAAGAGCGCATGCTTTATGAAAATGAAACACATCTAGCGTTGAAAATGCTTTTTTAGAAATAATTCGAAACCTTTAGTCTGACAGATGGAGCCTCTTAATCGAATGCTTAGGTAAATATAGACGTAAAACACATTTAATCTGAAAAGACATTGAATAAAAATCCAATGTTCATTAATAGTCTCGCCACTCGCGGCAACGGAACGTATTAGTCACTCTTAAGTTTTAAGATTCCATTACAGGTTTTGAAAAGAAATGGTTATGTGAAGAGGTCTCATTCAAGAAAAATTGATAACTTGCAATACTTTAACTCAATTAGAATCCATTTCTCTCTCTCTCTCTCTCTCTCTCTCTCTCTCACTCGCGCCTCCCTCTTTTCATACTCCTGTGTCTATCTAAAAAATACTCTCTCTATATATAATTTTATTATAAATTATTGTCTTGTTCTCCGTCAATTGCAGTATGTTACATTGTTTATACATCTCTCTGTTTATCTCTCCTTTTTTCTTTCTCTCTCTCTCTCTCTCTCTCTCTCTCGTGTATTGTCAATATGCACTATAAACCATTTTTTGGTATTTTTTTAGATTAGGTCCACTTCCACGATTTTCTTTTAAATGACGACTTTTATAAGTTTTCTACTATATTGAATACGGAAATCGCATTGAAATTTTGCAAAAGTAGTTATCGAGATATAAAAAGTTGTATAATGAATTGTATTCTTTGCGGCCATCGTTTTTACGCGCATGCGCGCGCGTCATAAACAAATCTACGCGCGTAACAAAGATGGCCGCCAAAGAATACAATGCAAAATACAACTTTTTATATCTCGATAACTAATTATTTGTGCAAAATTTCAATGCGAGTTTCGTATTCAGCATGGCCGAAAACCTTTGAAAGTCGTACTTTAAAAAAAAAATTGTGGAGGTGGACTTAATCTGAAAATTTACCCATTTTTTTTTTTTTTTTCAAATACGCTCAAAACGTTTGTGAAGCTTATACATGAAGTCCTGATACCGACATGGAGATGTCGAACCTCGGCCGACCCGCCTAAACTCTTTACAATACACACACGCACACTATATATATATATATATATATATATATATATATATATATATAAATACACCAAGCACCCAACAAAGAGAAAAGGAAAACGATAACAGCAACAATCTCTCCTAACGACGATTGGATGCCCCGATAGAAAATCGCCTGAGAAGAATATTGCTCAACAACAACTTTTGAGCGCCATTATATACTATATGTCAGCTGAAATAGAAACGACTGCTCGCCGAATTAAAAAGATATCCAGAAAAATCGGAAAAAACAATAACTCTGTCTTGTTCAATCAGACGTGTTTTAATATTGACTTGCTGCCAAAATATACAAATATATATATATGTGTGTGTGTTGGTTATGTATGTGTGTGTGTGTGTGCTAACAAATCAATACTCCTTATTTATGCTTACCTTGGTAGAATGGAAAATGATGAACAAATTAAATGACTGCCACCCCAAAGAAGAATGTAATGACTTGGAGAATGATATAATGACAGTAAGATAGTTGATAGACATCCAAATAATTTTCTGTGAAAGTAAAATATAATGTCTGCGAGTATTGTATCATAGAAAAAGAAAAGATACCCCAGTAAAATATCCCTCTTCCTTAAAAGGTGATGCAATTAATGGTGAATTGCTCTCTCTTCTTATGAGGAGAGCAACTCCATGGGAGGGTGGTCGTCTGATCTTATGGTAGGAGGAAAAACATTGCACAAGAAACCCTCATAAACGATATTGCAATAATTGATTTTCATTTACATCTACATTTTTATTTAAATCTCCTAGACATGAGCCATTATGTTTACAGTTACTTTTGACTAAAATCAAAGTGGAGTCTCTATTTCCCACAACATCAGGCATTTTACCGACAGAACTATTACTAATATATATATATATATATATATATATATATATATATATATATATATATATATATATATATATATATGAATGAACCCTTTTTCTGGATCAACGGCCAACTAGCACCGTATATATTTCTGTGTATTTCCCGCTTCTCAGCAACATCAGGTATTTTACCTAAATAACTATTACTAATATATATATATATATATATATATATATATATATATATATATATATATATATATATATATGAATGCACCCTTTTTCTGGGTCAACGGCCAACTAGCACCGTATATATTTGTGTGTATGTATATGTGTGGTGAGGTGGAGAAGGCTCCCGTAAGCCGTGGTGCAGGCAACCTTTCTAAGAGAAGCAATCCCTGATTTAAAAACGCATAAAGCGGGAGACTTAAACTGGTCTTCAGTTTAACTTGTTGCTGGCCATCTTGCTCTTGCTTGTTGCTGGATCTCAACATTTTGAACCGAGAGAGAGAAACTTAACCTTCGTGTCGCATCATATTTGTATAGATACTCCCTCAGGCATTTGGGCTCATGCACTTTAAGTGTCTGAGGAAGTGGCACTCGTTTGTCAAGACGCATAAAGCGGGAGCATTAAACTGGTCTTCAGTTTAACTTGTTGCTGGCCATCTTGCTCTTGCTTGTTGCTGGATCTCAACATTTTGAACCGAGAGAGAGAAACTTAACCTTCGTGTCGCATCATATTTGTATAGATACTCCCTCAGGCATTTGGGCTCATGCACTTTAAGTGTCTGAGGAAGTGGCACTCGTTTGTCAAGACGTTGCAAAATCATATATATATATATATATATATATATATATATATCAGTATGTATATGTATGTGTTGTGCAATAACTATTGCTTTTACAGCAGCATTGCTTCCAACAAGGCCTTCATCTGATGATGACTCTAGGTTCAGGCATGATTTCGGAATATTTCTCACGATACACCAGATTTTGTTGGATTGTTGTCAATCCGTGGAATTGCCATATCCACGATAAAGCAGATAGAGCCTTGTCTTGTTTCTTTATGTATATTTCTTGTCTGACGGAGAAATACCAACATTATTAAAGAACGTGAAGGTTGAGTTCGCAATAAATCCTCGGCATCAGACTTCGATAGAAAATACAATGATTATCCAGACATTTTTGTTAATTCTTTTCGTAGATTTTCATATTTTTCCAACTTATGCTGATGTGCCCAGTCAAAATTTTCCTTAAAGGGAACCATTAATTTGACGATAAAATTTATTTTCAAATTAACGAACGAAATGACGATATCGCGAAGCTAATCCGTTAAAGGTATTTCAGTTGGAAATACAAGCATTCCAAGTCGAATGCAACGCGCCAGTTTGTGTAGCCATCGAACAATAACGATCTCTGCCTATTTCCACATGAGGATTTGGAATTATTTTCTTCTTTAATGAAATGGATCTCTCCACTGGCGATATTTTGAGCTTTACTGGCAGTCACACAACATATCTTTGCAGCTTCTGCAACAAACTTCAATACTTCATTGTGTCTCCATGGTTCGCTTCTTAGGAATGCTCGCATTCTGAGAGAATGTGTTTGAGATAAGCAGTTTTCTCACATGTTTTGAATCGATTGGATGTAGTTTATTCTCGGGCATGAAAGTTAATTGGTGCTGATAAGATATCGTAGATTGGTTTTATAAGAAAGCTTAATTTTTAGGTTCCATGTATTTTAGGTCGCACCTTGTAATTTCCCTGGGTTTTACGCTCTCCTACTAAGTCCATGCGCCTTGTTGACTTTGACTTACAACTGTCGCAATGTGCTTGGTTTCTTGAAGATTATAGATTTCTTCCGAAACTATTTGTCTCTGCTTTACAGGGGGTTCTTGAGGCAACCATTGTTTTGGGTATAGCTTTAGACCTACTTTCCCGCACGCCACAGCACTGACAATTTCTTGTAAGATATTGGAGACAAAGAACTTGGAACAGGGAGAGCTTAAAAGAAATCTGCTTTAAGGGTTTGTGAAGGATTTGGGTGCTCATGGGGCTGGCTGGAAATGTGAAACATGCGGGTGCTTTTTACTGTCCAAAGCTGGGTATATGAAACCATTGCCTCTGCGATCTGATGAGACAACCTGTGTGGTGTGTGGCAGGAAATGCATGTCGACTGCAAAGAAGGAGGCATATTGTTCTGCACAAAGACGCCATACCACAGAGTGGTCCAGTTAACCCGGGCAAGACATTTGACTTTATGTATCTTCTTTGCTTTAGACCATGTAAGTCGACTGCTGGTTTGAAGAGCCACTTTCGTGACCATGTAAGATAATCCAGGGGATGGGGTTGGTGGTAGGGTGTTTAGTTGGGCAGGGCGGGAATCATCTGCAAAAATGAAGCATCATATATACATTGCAATTTATTTAGAAACACGGCATACTCAGCCCGGACGAGACCAAATTAATTGCTTTGTACAAAATCTGTCCGTTATTTGAAAAGTAGAAGTGTCTTTATTTCACTTCAATTTTCTTTTCATAGAACAGAAAAAGACACTGCATAAATCTAGTCTCATTGTAATATCCGGCCTGATGACTTTGCATTTCTAATTAAATCGCAAGAGAATTAGCGAAGGAGTTCGGTAGAGTCTGAAGAAGTCAACTCTTTCAACTTTGACATCTTGGAGCCAAATCCTCGATCAGAAACTGATTTAATAGCTTGATCTATGTCTTAATAAACTTTATATAAAATTTCACATGTTTAAACGAAAAATTGGCTGAGTTATTCGGTAGAAACCGCAATCGTTTACTTCTTTTTAACTTTGACTCCAAATTTGACCCCTTTAACATCTATTGTTTTGGGCTCAAATTAAATTAAAAAGTTAGATCCATGTCCAAGTAATCGACATCTAAAATATCAAGTGTTTGGACCAAAACAATAGCGGATGTATTTTGGTAGAGTTTTCAAACGTTAAATAGTTGAACATTGACCTCTTGACAGGCAAATTGCTGGCCTAAAACCCCTTATGTCAACTCTCGAGTCTGTAGACTAAACATTTACTGAGTATTTTCGTAGGGAAATGTACAGGCATAGACACACATACTCTCAGACAATTTCACTTATATATATATATATATATATATATATATATATAGTCTTTGAAGTTTTTAACCTTTAAAACTATACAAAAAATATTTTTAATCATTCGTTAGAAAACCATCTAGTCAGTAAGTTATTTAATTACCTGCAACCACTGCATCAACTCGCTCTCAAATTACTATAGTACCAAGAATTTATTTTTCAAGGGATCATCAGTTGTTTACCATGAAACACTGTTTCGAGGATTTAAAAACAAAACTGTATTATACATCATGGCTTCCTAGCAGTGTTGATCAAACACCACCACCCTTAATCTTAGGAAGCAGACATGTTACAAACATTTGATCCAATTTCCTATTCTTAATTGCAATTACTAACCTTTTTATATATATAAATATATATACATATATATATATATATATATATATATGAGCGATTTTAAAAGCCGTGAGCAATGCAGAAGACAGGCCAAGTAAAAGGGAATCAAAAACAAACAGATGATGATGTATTGATAGGATGGTTAACAAGTATCTATTTAATATGTACGCAGAGACACAGAAAGACTGCAGACTTCAGTAAGGCTTTATATATATATATATATATATATATATATATATATATATATATATATATATATATATATATACTCTTCTGTTTTCATGTCTCCCTCATCACTAATTTTTCCATGTCATTTTTATTTTTTTTTTCGTATCATTTTTGTTTTTTTAATTCACTTTCCCCTCTTTTTTTTTCTGTTCCTTCCATCCCCCTATCTCCTTGTCTTATCCCCTTATCTCCTCCCTTCACACCCATTTCTCTTAACCTCATCACCTTACTCTCTGCCGAATCCCCCAATTATATATCATCTCCATACTTTTCATTATAAACCATTAATAATCATTCGCGTTAACACTCTTGCTTCAGTCAGAAATAAAGGCAATCTTAGGATTTCCGAAACACTCCTTATTTCCAAGCGCACAAATTTCTCAGACTGGAACTAAGCTTACTCTTCATCCTTATTTTGTTTTTCTTTCTTGTACCGTTTTTTCTCACCTCATACAAAACCACTCAATAACGTTGCCATAAAAGCGCATCATAATAACAGAGGCAAAGTAGGAAATAGAAATAGGTAGAATAAAATGAAGATCGAATATAAATATAAATAAAAGAGAAGGGATGAGATAAAATCTGAACAAGTGAAGAAATACAGCCCCCCGTAAGTGCACAATGAACAAGGAATAAAAAACTCTAAGTTCAGCATTTGCTCCCTACCTATTTAGCCGCAAATGTCCATACAAGACGCCAAACTCTCGTGAAAATTTAAAAAAAAACAGTGCAGCTTTAGGCCTTAACATGTAAATTTGAGTTCTGCACCATGCAACAAAAAGAAATGACTAAGTCCCCCCCGCTATTTAGCTTTAATTAAAAACGCATCACAACTTACAAAGATTAATATCTAAATATAATGGATCGAATCCAATGTAAATTTGATATATTTCAATGTTATATTTAGTGATTTCGTAGGACTTACTTCATTTTCATCGCAGAAAGATGTGAACAAAATTGAAAGGTGAGCAGAGTTAAGCCAACGCTTCTAATAGACAACTCACTGGCATTTAACATATAGCCTGGACAATCCTATCGACATCAACTGTTTGGGTTACCTAAGGCAGAAAGCATGAAACTTACTCAACCCGAAAAATAAGAGGCAACGAAATGAAGAGTGGACCTCCAAGAAATAACCAGAAAGAATGCATTAGCCAGGCAGATAAAAGGCCAACGGAATGACCTATTTTCTGAAAGGTTGTCGAGATTAGAACCTCAACCCGCATGTGTATTCGATCTCGATCTAACGCAAATAAATGGTATAAATCTGTAGATGTTGAGCATAGGCAGCAAGTTTAGAATATGTGAAAATGTACTCACACTTCAAGGACGATGACACCTTTATATATGAACACTGTTAAAATTGAAATAGCTTCGAATATGGAAGGCATATGTTTGTTGGTTGTTTTGTTTTACGGCATATCAACCCTTTTCATGCTATTTAATGCCGAATCTGGTGATTTTGAAGAACGATTTTTTAATATAGTGTATTTGTTTTTTAAGTCGTATTCTATTTAACCCATAGTTGGGACCCTAACAGGTACTACCACTCCGTGTCAGAGTGGACCTGGGAGCAATGGCAATTAAAGGGTAGCTCCACACTCCCTAATGCCTGCAAGCTGGGGGCTCACCATCGGATATAGTTTAAGGTCATATCCAGGACCGGAAGGCATATGTAATTGAAGATCTGTGTCGCAAATATTAAAATTGATGATCGTTAATATCCAGACTACTCTGATAAGAGTGGAAGTGTGAATACATTTTAAGAACCACTATATTATGCTTTCTACATTTTTGAAATACTACAACACGGCAGTAATTACGGAAATATTGATTACTTTATGTATAATATAATATAACTATTTATACTTATATAATTATAATAAATATATTATTTATACTTTATATATGATATAATATAACTAATATAGTTGTAATTATATAATATATAATATTATGTAGTTATATATAATACTATAATATATACTATTTAATATAACTAATATAGTAACCATGGGCATCTACAAAAATATCATTTTCTAACTTAAGCGTAACAGCTCAATAGGAATGTTACCATATTCTCACGATTAACAAAACGACGCTCATACAAATCCTCTCTTGGAAGATGTTTGAGCGCGTTTGAGATGACGTCTTCAAGCCTGACACAAACACGGGGCATACATTTCAGAGTAAAATGAAACACAAAAACAAAACCCAATGGTAATGGAATATATAAATGTAAGAGTGCTTTAATGTAGATGAGAAGGAAACCATGTTCCATGCTCGATTTCAAATTCTATTTCCATTCAATTATAAAACGCTGAATATATATATAAAAAAGAATTGTCCAATCACAGAAATCAACTATACAAATCAAATAAAAGAAACGGGATCGTTTCGCATTCGCTGTGGAAATTGAATGCAAGAAATATTGGCAGCAAATACGAGTTGAAATATAAATCAGATTAGAATATCATTAAACCGGCGTTCGAGGAAGGTCGTATTCAGGTAAGAAAAAAAATTGCTTTTTGTCTTATAATATCAACATATATATATATATATATATATATATATATATATATATATATATATACATACATATATATATATGTGTGTGTGGTGGGTGTGTATAACATATATACGTGCGCGCGAAATACTATTCATATATATATATATATATATATATATATATATACTGGTATACATTTTAGGTATATCCTGCCTCGACTAAACTTGATTATAGTGAACAATGTAAATTAACGAATTATATTATAAAATAAAGCAAAAAAAATATCATATAATGAATAAATTAATAAATACAGATTAACTAAAAATAAACATATAATGGTTTATACGAAAAGTTGAAATATAAGTCAGAATAACTCAAATAAATAACCCAAGTATACTTATATATAAATAAATTCGTATAAAATACATTTATAAGCCAAATAGTTACATACATGTGTGTGTGTGTGTCTCTCTCTCTCTCTCTCTCTCTCTCTCTCTCTCTCTCTGTATATATATATATTTAAATAAGGGGGTAGTCACCAACAACGCTTCACAGAACGTCTGAAACGCGTTAAAAACGATTTCAATGATTTAAAAACATTATGGCAATGATCTACACATAATTCTCAATGAAAAACTAAGACGGAATAATAAAACCATGTTAAAAAAACACATTGTTGGTGACTACCCCCTTATTTAAATATACATCTTTCTTTCGTTGGAATTTCTTAACCCATGTTATATAAATATATATATATATATATATATATATATATATATATATATATATATATGCGTATATATATACGTTTATAAGTCATATACTAATATATATTTATGTATATATAATATCAATATATATTTATTTAAAAGAGTGTAGCCATAAACAACTGTAGCTATTTCAGATTTTTATCAATGTTTTATTTTTGTTTATATTTTTATAACGCGTTTCAAGCCTTGTTCAACTCTCTTCACATATTTTATATAAAAGTTTTTTAGTTAAAAGATTATGGAATTTGTTTTTGGAAAACATTTTCTCTCTGCTGATAGCGATTGTGTTTTTCAGAGAAATGTCCATCTGAAATTTTGTGTGTCGAGTGCAGCAGGTCAAGAGTTACATAGGTTCGAGTTAAGTCATATATATATATATATATATATATATATATATATATATATATATATATAAACTAACTGCATATAGGCGGCATTTCCCGGTTAAACATCTTGCTGGGCGAACGGATTTGTGACATACCATTTAAGATAAACCGAATATCTTTACTTGTAACGAAGAGTGGATTTAGGTTTGCGAAAATCAAACGCGATCTAATTGTCATAGCTTTAAATGGAAATAACTCTCATAGCATAGATAAAAATGCAATAGTTGTCAGATTGGCAGATTGTGAAAGATCTATTAAATATAATAATGTTTTTGAAGAGTGAATAGGAATTAAGGTCAAACGTAAGAATCATTATACCAGATATGAACACATTACTCAATGCGTGAGTGAATGGCGATTTTGTTGAAGCTTGGGATGTTTTAAGGTGCGTGTGATTTAAAATCAGGACTCTTTAATTATCAAATACATAAGTTGCAGGAAATCTACAATTTTTTGCATCAGCAATAAATTCCATATATTACAAGAACAAAATAAAGAAAATGATAATAGTCTCCCCCAAAACCCCCAGAAAAAAACACAAATACTGATATGGAGATTCTGTATTAAACACACACACACACACACACACACACACACGCACACACACACACACCCGCACGCACACACACATCCCACACACACTTACACGCACACATTCTTACTTCGTTGATATGGAAAGAAACATCAGCTGGCATACCATGTTAGGAAGCCAATGTATTCACGAACTGTCTGGACGGAGAGCAGACTCAATAAAAAAATATTACAAAGAAACAAATCCAAAGAAAGTACTTCTTAGCCGGGAGAACTACTTCTATCAGATTTATTTCAAGGAACGAAATGGATATTTAAAGAACAGAACTGAAAGTGGAACTTTTACAATGGTTCAAAGTTTTATAGGTCGTAAAAATAAAACAAAACATACGATTATTTATTTGTATAGGCTAAGAATATGACGGCAAAATTTGTTCGTATTGTTTGTAATCTTTGTGACTACTCTTCTCATATTGCCTGTAATTTTTGCAACGTTCCAGTCGATGTAACCTTCGATCTTCTTCAAGGGTATATTGTTAAACTCGGGAATCTTTCTGTCAAACTCAGCGATATGCAAGGAATCTCGAACGGGACCGTTTATTAAATCCACAGAGGACACATGCCCTTATTTCATCAGTAATAACCACGTAGAAGTCTTAAGTAATTAGAAATTGTGTTTTGAATGTCGCTCGCATCGAGAATAACATTCTCCCTTTAGAAGAGTGTAACGTACAATTGGATTTCACCAAGTATTTTAGCAACTACGTCATGAACTATTTTAATATAGATTTTAACAGCCTAAAATCTATTTTAAATTTAAGATTTACAATCCTGATGCTTACAATTATCTATCACATTTTATTACTACATATTATTACTGTTGACATCAGTCAGTCTAGAAGACTATGGGGTTGCGCTTCTAGAAGTAATTGGGCACGATTTTCTGTGGCTGAATAAACCTATTTTAGATCTTCATTGTCGGTTTCAGATATCACAGGTTTATATCGGTGCATCGTATTGGTGGTCTGATGAGTTTCGTTGACTGGCATTCTTTAATAGTGTTTTAGTATCTGCCCGTTTTCCGATTGGCTCTCTCACTAGTGGCCAGGTCTATGGTAACATTTTGTCTCCAGATGTTGTGGCTTTTACTTTGGGCTCCAAGCTGGCAGGGTCAGTATCACATGTTTTAATATCGCGTTTGTACACGTCGACATAGCAGAGGTAAATACAACGAATGTTTTTTTCCAGTGTTGAGTTCACCGTATTTTTAATATATATATATATATATATATATATATATATATTATTTATTATACATAATTAATTCTTTTCATATTGTGTTAGCTTCTATACTCGGTCTTTATGTGTTGCGTCTTTTAGTCGTCTTATTTTTCACCGTTTATCTCTGTAATTATTACATCATCTCCAAATGATATATGGTTTCCGTTTTTCTTTCCATCCCATGCAGATTTCCGTATTTGACAGAAAAATCCCCAAGTTCGAAAGAATACATATATAGAAGTCTTGAGTTTACATCAATCGAAACACTGTGAAAACCACACTAAAAATGCGAACAGTCGTCCGCAGAATCCAAATAATAAGAATAACCAAACCACCAACACAAAAACTCCGAAATACAAAATTTATTATTTTTTATTATTGTATCAGAATAAGTGGATTAAGCATGAAAAAAGATCTAACAAAATTATTATATTTCGAAACAATATACTAGGGCGTTCTTCGTCCATTTTAGCAAAGTGAAGTAACTGTCCTGATGCGTAATTAATCTATTGTATATAGGTTTGTGAAGAAACCCTTCGTGTTTTAAGATATTATTATAGATTTCCTGATATGGAATGCTCATTTTTGAGAAGCTTAGTTTTCTACACATTAGAAACAGTATGATTTGTCAAAATTTGACGTCTTTAAAGGTAAATGAATACGAAAATGTTTATCATATAAAAATTTAAAAAAAACACGACATTTTTAATCATAAGTAATAAATTCGAGTGTACCTCAGGGGGCGATCCTTGGACCTTTATTATTTTTTATATTCATAAATGATTTCCGTGATAAAATTGTCTCCAAGATTTGATATTGTTTCTGACGACAGCACGCTCTATAACAGACACGAGGGGAAAACGAATGAACTATAAAAGGCAATGACGGAAACCCTAGAAGAACTCTAGTCTGTAGTAGAATGTGGACAAAAATGGATGGTTACATTCAATGCTGCCAATACTAAGCTTTTCTACTTTAATAACTACAAGAAACCTTCTCAACTACTAATAGCCATAGCTAATGATACATTATCTGAGATTACTTTGTTCAAACTTTTCGGCTTAACTTTCAGCTGGAACGGATATATTAAGGGCATTGCCAAGGATGCTACAAAATAGTTGGGTTCTCTCAACTGTGCTAGAAACTTACTTACGCCTAAGAGTAACCTGCATATCTACAAGGCCACCATTCGCCCTGAGTATTGTTACCACATTTGGGTTGGTGTACATACTACTAGTATCTTTCTCGCTTTGACAGGGTTCAAAAGAGAGTCGCGACCCTAATAGGTACCGCACTGTCAGCTAATCTTAAACAACTGTCCAATGGATCAAATGTTGAATCCCTCTGTCTTTTGTACAAGTGCTTTAATTATAGGTGCTCCGACTAACTACAGGCCCTTGCAAATCCACGACGGAAATACCCCCGACAAAACCGATAACTGGCAAAACCCCACCCCTATATATATTAGAGATCTCTAGATGTAAGATGACCTTCTACTCTAATCGATTCTTCCCTTGAACTGATAGACTTTGGAATTCTCTCCCCTGTTCCTGCTGACATGCAGAAATTAAAGCGCAATGTAAACAGGCTGCTCAACTCCTTACATATTATACCTGAAAATTATGACCCAGATAGTAGTCCCTTATATCAAAGTGGCACTGTGCCTTGTCTGAGGAGAAAGAAAAATATCTAAGGTATGCGCTACGTTAGTTCTACCCGATGACAGCGTATATGACGACTATAGAAATATGATCATTAAAAAGGTTAAACTTAAAAAAAAAAGAACAAGTACACAAGAGTATCGTGTATGTTATCGAAATGTACTGCGATTCTAAAGTTTATGATTACGTCAGTTTTCACCCGGAAAATTGGCCAACATAATAAGACGCTATTTTACACGGCGGCGTTCTTGTAACGAAGACTAATTTTTTTTTTTCAAGTTTTGCTATGACTGACTTTTGCATCTGAAGATTGATAACCACTATTTTCTATCTTGTTTTTTGCTTCTATTTTCTAAATTTTGTATGTACATTTTGTGTTTATTTCCTATTAGGTCTGATATATGTCTTTTGGGAAATCGCTGAATTATAGAAATTGCAAAAAGTGATCGAAAAAGAATTGATTATAGCAAAGCGAATGACTGCTCGAAATTGAAACGAGCAAAAATAATTTTGATAACATTTCTCGTCTTGCTATCACACACACACCCAAACGCACGCCCCCCATATATATATACATATATATATATATGTATGTATACATAGAGAGAGAAAGAGAGAGAGAGAGAGAGAGAGAGAGAGAGAGAGAGAGAGAGAGAGAGAGAGAAAGGTACAAACCGAGTTATGAGTTCATCAAAGTTTCGTCTTTATTTCGAGATTTCCTCTGTACGCAATAAAGACGGAACGTTGATGAACTCATAGATCGTTTCTTTTTCTGTTCATTTCTCTATTTTGTCGGAATATTATTTCCAGTTTTCTCATTATATATATATATATATATATATGTATATATAAATATATACTTACACACACACACACACACATATATATATATATTCATTGAGAGTATGAAAATGGAATATTCAAGGTATAACTGCATATTTGCGGTATCATCAAACAGAATAAATATGTACATTCTGATCATCAATGATCTTTAACTTTTCAGCTTTAAGATGGTTGCCATTGAAACAACCAAAAGTAGTTCTAGTTTTATAAAAGAATAGCTTAATAGATAATGGATAACTTATATATACGAAATAGCTCAAATAAGTTTCCAGACTATTTTTGTACATTAAAAATTATCGCAAAAACTTGAAATTTACTATGGTGTTGCTGTAAAGCTTATGAGAAAACTTACAAATAATCATGATTTCAGGTTCAAATAAATAGATACACAAGGAATTGAAATACACCAAAATTAAGCCTGATTATCAGAACTGGTGCATTTCATGAATGCAGTCTGGACATGAGGAAACTCTAGAAGGACGATCTGCAATAAAATTCTGTATAAAACTTAACAGAAATACCACAAAAACGTATGGGATTCTTCAGACGGCTTTTGGACAGTCTTGCACGCATCTTGCCTGAATTGAGTATCAGTTTTTAGTAGCATAAAATCAATCTGGGGGGGATAAGTGTGAGAGGAGTAAAAATATTGAATACTAGAGTTCATTTGCCGAATAAAGAATATTATGGATGAGGACCGTCGTGTGTCTTTGGAGAAAATAAATATACAGTTTTATGTCAGTGTGGGGACTGTACAGAAAATAATTCGCGAGAACTAAAGATGCGACATATATCTGCGAAATTTGTCCCACGCGTGCTCAGAGAAGATCAGAACAAATGGTGTTGTCAGCAGGGAGATTGTCGAGTTGATATATTAACATCTCACAGTTCTTGATGCGACGATGATTGTGATGAAAGCCTGATCTACTGCTTTGATAAAGAGACCAAGAGAGAGTTCCCAGTGGAATCATGCTGGCACAGCACTACCGAAACATTCATGCACACCTTCACTGAATAATAAAATAGCCATACACAACAATCTATCAAGTCATCGACTTAACAGACTCCTCACCTGCTAATATTTTCGTTAGTTAGCTATCTTAAAGCTGCTGCTAATATTGTTCGTCGAGGCGGTTACAATAAGAGTACACAGCTTCGTTGCATACCTTCCATTCCCAAAACAATTATTCACGAGAATTTTAATAAAACCTGACTTAGCTAATATAAGAAAACAAGACAAGAAAAACCTAAAATAAAAAAATCAAACAATAAAACATGAAAAATTTAATTCAAATAAAAATTTCTTAGTGTATAACCTGTTCAATATTTCTATTCTATACGTTTTCCCAGTCAAAAATGTTTTCTTTAATTTAATCTTTCTACTATTTTTTTGTAAAAAAAAAAAAAAAGAAAAACATGTCTAACGAATTTATCTAAATATTTAAATCTCACGTCTTAATACGGTGAAAGGGAGAAGAAATTCCGGTAACTTTTTAACTAACAGGATATGTTTTTTAAATAAATTTCAGCGAATCAGCGGTAAAATATATATGTATTACTTAATTGGAATTCATTGAGATGAGTATTATTTATTGCAGACTATTATTCTCATCTTTCTTAGTTGTTGTTTCAGTACATTTCGGCCAACTATTCCTCTGGTCTTCTGAATCTCCTAACTACTTTCTCATAGCTGTTGTCATCTCACCACGTTTTTGACCAAGTAAGCCTCTGGCCGGCTTTGGGTAGGATTGAAACCGCTATCTTCAGACAATTCTCACCTAAAACCGTAGAGATTAAACGTCTCTATCGACTGCGCTACGGGCCTCGAAGGCTGGTAAAGGTTGGATTTTTTGGTCTTATAAATCCACGTTTATTTATTACCTGATCTTCCATGGCCGGGCCCGTACCGAATGATATATATATATATATATATATATATATATATATATATATTACTTAATTGGAATTCATTATTGAGATGAGTATTATTTATTAATTTATTTATTGCCGACTATTAAGCTAATCTTTACGTCAACCGTTTTATTTGAGCACTACGCCGTTTTGTCTTGACATTTTTCAAAAACATTTTAACACTTCAGGTTCAGTATTTTTCTGAATCCAAGAAACAAAATATTGATAAATAAAAACCCCAGTCACTGTTCAAAACCTCGCAAATAAAGCAACATTATTTATAAATCGCTCAGTATCGCCGATTTCTTATAGAAAAATCAATGTCTTTATCTTCTATATAATAAATAAATATAAATAAAATGAACTCATTTTTTCCAATCTGATTTTGACATTGATAGGATTAAAAATCAAGATATTTCATGCAAATATAATATGCACAAACGGCAGAACAATATCTGAGGTGTGTTATAGGCTTATTATTTCTCAAATTCCTCGATAATCTTAGATTTCTATACTTTTTCTGCTGAGAAGTCACGGCCAAAATCGGTTAAGATCAATGGAAGTGGTAAAATATTTTCTCTCTAATAAATTCCTCCTCCCCCTGCCACCACTTAACACCGTTTGGGGATCGTTCACAAGGAACAGTTTAGAAGAGAACACCGGTTTGGCTTCGTAGTTCTTTCATGTGAAGTTATTTAAAATCACTAAACTAAGCTGCAGTTCTCTGTGGCGTAGTGGTTAGCGTGCTGGACAATTCACATTATATTTTCACGTTCGCGCCGACCTACCATAGTCGTTTTTTTTTTTTTCCTAAACAACTGGAATGGACTTTTCTTGGTGGCCAAACTGTTAACGTTGCAGATGTTTTTTGTTTTTTTCACACTTTATTTTCCTACTTTTACTCATGACTCCGGGTTTGATCCTTCCTACTTACCTACCATAACATTTTTTAAAACTCCCCCCCCCGACCCGGACACAAACACTCGGGCAACGCCGGGTACCCCCGCTAGTATTTAATAATCCTTTTTCACAATAGAATTATAAATAGTCTATTATAAACGACCCATGAGCTTAGGACAAAACTAAAGAAATAGTAGTCTCCTTCTGAAACATACGAAACACACTATAACTTGTATTTTCACACGTTATAAGTGTTTAAACGTTTATTCCAGTCTTACAATAATCAGCTGTACTTTTTCCAAATTTTAAAAATTTATTAACCCGAATTTTAAAACTTTATTAACCCGTAAAATCTAAAATAAAAAAAATACTGTAGATAGTTAACGTTATTAGTTGATAGTCAGAATTCACTCAAATAAAGATTGATAAAAATATGTTCAAATCAAATGGTTAATTCCATATTTGTATCAGCTAGGTAAAAAGGAGTATAAAACAATACAACTTATAATAATGCATAAACTATACGCAAGAAAAGAGCTTTCCTTTTAACAGTAAAAACAACATTGACGGTAAAATACAGTTCCCACAAAACCGTCTTGAGAAGCCAAAAAATATGAGTGCGAGGACAGGAGAAAAATTCAAAAATGAGAAAACAACAACGTCAAAAAAGAACTATTGACTCACAGACTGGTCCGATATCCTATTTTTTTCAAAAGTTATCCACTTTCGCTTGGTTTGTTATAAAGTCACTCCTTTGTGACTGCGTTTTATTCTTTTTCGTAGTAACGTTTATTTTTCTTTCTTTTTTTTTTCGCTTTGATATTTTTTGGCAAAAGTCCTGGACACTTCACCCTCTCAGACTCGCACGCTGCCTGAGACTTCGTTGCAAATGAACAAACAAAATCTCACCTGGGATTCTTTAAGTTCAAATGAAATGTATTTATTCGTGATTTTTTTCGGAATAACGCATTTCAGTTCAACAGTTTTTCGCACACACACGTGCTTTAAAATGATCAGTTGTAGAACATATGCTTTTTTTTTTAAGAAAAGTATATTTCGCAGCCACCTTATGCCCTTTGCCCGCTCGAGTGTTCACACATTCATCTTCGCCATCACGCAATTTGCGTTTCCTTTCGACCACGGTATGTATTTTTCTTTCTTTTTCTTGTGACGCAAACTCGCGCATACTTGCTAATTTGCATATCTCTAAAACTGCTGCTGCGACTAATATTTTACCAAGTAAGCTATCCTACTGCTGCTGCTGCTGCTGCTTTCGTTCGTCGACGCCTTGTTACAATAAGAGTTCACCTCTTCGTTACATATGAATAGGTTTTCAACAAAACAAGAAAATCACACACACACACACACTCTCTCTCTCACACACACACGCACGCACGCACACACACACACACACATATATATATATAAATACTAAGAGGTTATAAGTGGTATTGCTCACTTCGTTAGTAGAGCTGAATATGTTTGTATTTTTTTTTTTACAAACTCAAGCATATTAACTTAAGTCCATTTCTGCAGAAAAAGAGTTCCCTGTGTGTTTCTTTAGATGGTAAAAATCAACCTTTTACATATCAGTGTAGTCAGAAAAGCAGGTAGCAGGAATGGAATTCCAAAATCTCGCTGTTTGAAAGAAAAACTATTAGAGTAAAAAGATTTCTGAATTTAAGAACTTCAAGAGTGAAGGTATGATATTTTGCCGCTAAGCAGGTTTGCCAGGGATATGTAGTCAAGGGGGCATGATTGAAACGAGTTCATCAGAGCACATTACACTAAAATAGTTGTAAAAGAGGCACAAAGATTCAACATTGCACCCATGGGACAGAGGTCGGAACTTAGTTGATAAAGTGTGACTTCTTAGATTAGGTTTAGGGTCCAATAGCACATACATTGTTGCAGCGAATACGATGTTGTCGGGAGAAAATGGTACGCAGTAAACACTTAGTTGCAGATATCTTGTTGCATGGAATCTGGTGTCACTTGAGAGAAGTAGACCATGGAATAGCGTTCGAGTATCGAGCACGTTCAACAATTAGGATTTTTTAAATAAACTTTTCTCCGCCTGAAGAGACAGTTTTGAAAAGAAACTCTGTGATGGTGTTTAGTTTGTAGCTCAGAGAGATACAAAATACAGGATGGAACGATAACATTGTCGCTATAGAAAAGACGACATGATTCAATTTCGGTTTGATGAAAACCGGTTTTCTCTTTTTTCTTTACACCATCTACTAGTTGGCCAGTTGTGTACGAATCTCAAAGGCGATTGGAGCCTACTATCATGTCTGAAAATGATACAGGGTGAAACAAGCGCGATTGAAGTTGTGCCGCTGTACAATTATTGCTCTCTACTGATCCAAGTTATCACAACAGGACCATTGCCAGCACCCTCAAAATGCATTGCTGGATTATCACTTACAACGGGGACGATCCCGGATTAATGAAAACAAAGTTTTCGGCCAGGGTCTTGGTATTTTATGTGGTTTCAAGTGAGAGCTGCACTAAGCTACCTCCTATCCTTGAAGTAGGCTTGAAAATCAACACCAAAGTGTACCTGGATGTGCTGAAAAGTGTGGTAATCGCTGGTGCGATCAGGTGGCCGCTGGAAAACTCTGTGTGTGGCAGCATGGCTTGACACTGGCCTACAAGTCCAAAGAGACTCAGGCTTCGCTTCAGAAGGTGTGTTACGACTATACCATTCTCTCACTGCCCCCTTCATTCCCCGATCTGAACCCGTTGGATTTATTCGATCATACGTCGAGAACACCAGAAACATGACTTCTCACAACACCAAAGCCCGCCTAATCGTTGCTATCCGCTGAATAATCGCCGAGCTCCTGCCGGCTTTTGTGGAAAGGCATGTTCCCAGTTCTGGATCCGTATCGAGGCGGTGGCTGAGGCTTAATAGATTTCAGGTCTACTACATAATCAAGTTACATAAATTGTTTTTTGTTTTTTCAATAAATCTTTTAAGTAAATCTGTAGTGTTGTTTTATTTAGAGCGACACGTCTACTGTCTAAAACTATAAAATTCTTTGTGATGATGCCGGAGAAATACTTTGATCTATAAAGTAAATCTTAAATATTCTTCTGTCAAGATTTAAAGTTGATTTCATAAAAAATTCCATCAATAAATGGAGTAAATCTAAATACTGACAATTACGATGTTCAATATTTTTCTTTCTTTATGCTTATTTCTTGATTATTTCATTTTTGATTCCATGAATATATCTTCGAAGAGCGTCAAATCATTAAAACTGCGAAATGTTGTCGACAAGAAATTCATTACGGCGAAGCGAAGTGCGTGTTCGAAATTGGAATTGAACGGAAAATAAGAAATAAAAATGATTTCAAAAATGCGTTATTCTAATTTATTATTTGAACTTTCAAAAATAATGTTCCTATGAAAATGCTTGAAAAGCAATTTGATTTATATTATTGCCGACAAAAAAGAAACAGTAGTAAAATAACACAGAAACACACACACACACACACACACACCCACACACACACACACACACACACACACACACACACATATATATATATATATATATATATATATATATATATATATATATATGTAAATATATATACACTAGCAAAGATACCCACGCATCGCACGGGACAATTACTATAAACATAATGAAAAAAGTAAAAATAAAAAAAGTAAAATAAGTGCAACCAAAGGCAAGATAAGTCAACGTAAAAAGGAAAACAGATTTTTTTAAACAGCAAAGTTCAAATGTTTGTTTGCATAAAGCAGTTCAACGAATATTTTTTTTAAAGAAATATTTGGTTAACGAGCAAAGATACCCGTGCTTCGCACGGAACTTTGCTGCAACCTCAGGTACGCGATTTCTGGGCACATTTCCAGTAAGTGGACGTTGAAAGAAGGAAGTAAATTTCAACTCGATGCTTAAATCTTATCTAACACATATTGAATACCGAAAACATACCACAATCAGATCAGATCAGTATTTCATCATATCCTTTTGTAGAAGTGTTCATTGAAGAGCCTCGTGGAAAACTACATTTCTGCTTCTTTGATTTGGAGCCAGAATGTAGTCTTTCTGCATTCCCTGTCCGGCTGTTTTTGTTTTCGCGTTTAATTTCTAAATTTTTCTTACATCGTTTATTTCCGTATTACGTTTAAGTTATTTTAACGCAAGTTTCTTACAAATAACCCTACTTTAACCTGTTGACGACCATACGACTATTTTACAGCGAATTTTTTTTACTGTATACGTTTTCAGCGTCGCAATTGTTTTGTTTTTTTTCGCGTTTAAATTAAAAGATATATCAGAATTTGAATTTAATTTTAAGTATTATGGTATCTGTTCAGTGCAAATTTACCTCTAAGTATTGCCAACCACTTATAATTCAATGGCTGTATTTTTTTAAATCGAAAATAAACAATTATAAACAGAACGATGAATTATATCGGCGTAAAACTACTAAATACAATGAAAGAAACGGATAACTCAACAATAACAAATAAAAAAGGTTACTTAAAAATTAGGAATAAGCGAAAAAGATTACATCCGAATTAAAATTAAAAATGATAATTCAGTTTTGAAGAATATTTCGAAATGAAAACAAATCTATTACAGAAAATATTTAATAACGTGCTCAAAGAATTAAACTATCACAGTTATTCCCCTTGGTTTTCTGGTTTGAAAATTAAAAGGTTTCAAAATTACTATAATAATAAAGAAATTTAAGTTAAATCAAATATAAATTGAAATGGAAATAAAGTAAATAATTAAATTTTAAATTATATTTTTTAAATAGTACAGTATTAACGAGGCTATTATGTCGAATAAGTAGTATCATCAAGCTAATTATTTAAAATGATTTAATTTAATGTGATATGCGTATGAGCCTTACTCAGTCGATGTAAATGTGGTGTGAAGAATGCTATATAAAAAAGTTACGCATATAACTAAATATCTCCTTCGACAGAAGGTCCCCCGGCCTTTTGGCCGGGATCAAAGTGTAGTATCTGTTCCGGCAGATGCTGCACTTCAGATAATTTGTACCAGTCAATGGAGGGGAAACCCTCTATACTGGGACAATTATTATTTTTGGTAACCAGAGTGACCCCTTTTAGGGGAGCTGGTTTTTACCTCACATTAAAAACGGCCTTGTGCCTAATTTGCTCAGTGGGGGAGCAAATAAACACCATCTGTTCCGGCAGATACTGCAAGCAAAGACCATATGTGGGGGCGACCCCACATATGGTCTTTGCTTGCACTTGCGACCCCACATATAAGACCTTGGTCAATGAAGGGGCAACCCTTCATACCAATTGTCACTATCCAGCTCCCATACTCCCCGGGGAGTTGGTCCCCATTTCCCCTTCACTCCTCACTTTAAAAATCGGCCTTGTGCCTAATTTGCTCGGTGGGGAAGCAAATAAATACCATCTGTTCCGGCAGATGCTGCAAGCTATGACTAGCAAAGACCAGATGTGGGGGCAACCCCACATGCCTGACATTTAACCAGCTCCCATTTCCCACCTCTCGGGAGCTGGTCCCCTTTTCCCCTTCCCCCTCCCTTCACTCCTCACATTAAAAATTGGCCTTGTGCCTAATTTGCTCGGTGGGGGAGCAAATAAATACCATCTGTTCCGGCAGATACTGCAAGCAAAGACCATATGTGTGGGCAACCTCACATATAAGACCTTGGTCAATGTAGGGGCAACCCTTCATACCAATTGTCATTATCCAACTCCCCTACTCCCCGGGGAGTTGGTCCCCATTTCCCCTTCACTCCTCACATTAAAAATCGGCCTTGTGCCTTATTTGCTCGGTGGGGGAGCAAATAAATACCATCTGTTCCGACAGATGCTGCAAGCAAAGACTAGCTATGACTAGCAAAGACCATATGTGGGAGTAACCCCACATATCTGAACTTGGTCAAGGTAGGGATCACCCTACGACCACAGTTACTATCCAGCTCCCATTTCCCACCTCTCGAGAGCAGGACCCCCCTTTCCCTCCCTCCATCTCCACATTAAAAAACGGCCTTGTGCCTAATTTGCTCAGTGGGGAAGCAAATAAATACTCTCCCCCTCCCTCTCTCTCCACATTAAAAAACGGCCTTGTGCCTAATTTGCTCAGTGGGGAAGCAAATAAATACTCTCCCCCTCCCTCTCTCTCCACATTAAAAAACGGCCTTGTGCCTAATTTGCTCAGGGGGGAAGCAAATAAATACTGTCTCCTTCGACAGAAGTATCCTATCATGGGCATTATATTTCTTAGCCGGGAGAGGTGTAAACACACATTATATTTCTTTTATTATAGGAAGTTGTAAACAAAGACAAACACACACATGAACGCTCCTACTTTATATATATATAAATTTGTTTTTTTTTTGTGTATTGATATTTATATTAATACCCGTCTTTCTATTTATTTAAAAAGAAAATACAACTTTCTTATATATGGGTCGTGAAATTGCATTCATCTGCAAAAGGTCTAGATAATTTGCATATTCTTTTAAACATTCATTTTTTTTTAAATTTTATTAGCTTTTCGGTTTTCTTATGGGATAATCATATTTAGTTAACTATTACGTGTAATTATATTCATGTAGATATTCTACACGATTTATACTTGCGTAATATTTGCGTGAAAAGCTTACAGTTACAAGAACCTTGTTAAGAAATGTTGCCTACCAAACTCCTCCGTCAGTATTTGACATACAGACATGAAACTTAATATATAGGGTATTCGAACACATTATAAACATTTTATTTGGGTTTAAACCGGGGACAATCGGTGCAAAAGTGTGAAAAAAAATAAAGAAATAGAATTTGCCAAGTGAAGGTCGGGCAACGGTATTACGAATATGCATGCATAACGTAATAGCTGTTGGTCACGTTTTCATTTTTAGCCTTGAAGCAAACATGCTATTATAGCTCAGTCATTAACGTCAAAAGAAAAGGTAAATCTAAAGTTAAACGTTTTGGTTTCGGTTCTTGATAGTGGAGCACGGGTCATTTTTTGAATCATTAATATATATTAGCTCCAAAAAATTATAATAATAAATGCGAAATATGCGTTAATAAAAATATCATATTTAAACGTATTTTACGACCGGGCAACGTCGGGCGGCCTACTAATATATCATATATAATAAAAGAATTTGATAAATGTATTAAGGAAGTCGAAATTATTGCGTGTGAAATTATTTTAATGTTTTTACCTACAATGAAAGGGAGGGCATCTAGTTCAGTAGTACTCTGCAGGCACCTTTATTATATTTCGTGCTTTTAGTAGCGCTCTGCAGGCTGCTGTTTTTTTTAATATTTACTGATTATTAAATAATTTTTCTTCTAATTGTTTTTGTAATGATCTAAGGGTTTTCTTAAGTACAAAGTGCTCAATATTCTAGATAGAGCCTTAATAAAAAGTGTTTAATATCATATAGATAGCAGGTATTCCGAAAGTGAGTGTTTTTTCACTCCTCACAAGAGATTTTTGTCTTGAAAAAGGAACCATTCAAATACATATATGTTTGCACCTACGTTATCACCGTCACATATTTATGTTCGCACGTACGTTATCACTATTCATACACGTCTATGTTTGCATGCACAGTATCACCTATCACACACGATTATGTTTGTACATATGTTATCGCATTTCACATACATTTATCATTGTGCTATGGTCATAACCTTCACACATTTATTTTTGACATACCTTATCACCTTCCGCGCACATCAATGTTTGTACGCACGTTACCATCTTTCACAGACATGTATGTTTGAACCTAGGCCATTATCTTTCACAAACGTCTATGCTTGTAGATAAGTTATCGCATTTCACATAAATCATTGTACCTACGTCATCCCTTGTCACACCTTTATTTTCGACGTACGTCTTCACCTATCACATACATTTTAGATCGTACGTATGTTATTCATTACCATACATATTTCTGTTCTTACGTACTTATCATCTTTTGCACACTCATTATATTTGTATGTACATTATCACCCATTATCATACCATTAGGATTGTATTGCTTATCACCTGTAATACATTATTGTCGTACATATGTTATTACCTTTCACATACATGTATGACTCTACATGCGTTACCACTTTTTATACATTAAATATATGTATGTATGTATGTATGTATGTATGTATGTATGTATGTCTAAAACTTTCGACAGAGGCGACAGATTTTCTTGAGATCTATATCGTTTTAAACCTCGAATTTTCGCAGGACAAATATTGAAAAATTGGCCAAAAATATTAATTCCTTCACCCTGAAGTAATTTTCTACAAGGAGGAGTCGCTTTAGTTGCAGATATTTTCGCAAGTCATCTCCTCTTTTCGAGTGACTAGCCTTAATTTCAACCTTCGCCACTTTCAGTTTTGCGATGGACGCAACGGCAAAGACGTCACGTGTTTTTACGTTCTTTTCCTCCATTGCGGTACGGATTCCAGCCTGTCTGCCTACTACCACTCCTTTATTTATTTATTTTTGTTCAACACACACCAAACAACCGGGCAACGCCAGAAACTCAGGCTAATCTGTATATATAAAAGGCAAAATTAGTGTGTATTTGTATGTCTCGCAAAAACTTTCAACAAAGGCGACGTATCCTCACGAGATCGGTATCGTTTTAAAGCCCGACCCTTCGGACGACAAATATCGTAAAAAATGGCCAGAAACATTAATTCCTTCACCTTCAACTGGGCAGTTTTCTACAAGGAGGGGTCGTTTTATTTGCGTCACCATTTTTGCAAGTAATCGTATCGGTTGGATTGACTTTGCTTAGTTTCAACGTTCCGAACTTCCGGTCGGACGATGGAGACATCGGTAAAGACGTCACATTTTTTTTCTTTCCTTCTTCGCGTTACAGCTTTGAGTCTGTCTGCTTACGACAACTTTTTTCTCTTTCCCCCAAAAACTGCCTACTGTTGTTTCGCTCCCCCACGCTACTTCCAATTTATTTATTTTTTATCTCTTCCAGAGTTCCTTATTCGACCCAAGAAACGTCGGAAAACCTCGATACTATACCACTTTTTTAAAACAATTTTTAATCGCCCTCGGGATTCCTTACTAAACCCTCCACACACCCGGGCAACGCAGGGTACTCCCGCTAGTTTTTTTTTATATATGACACTATGTCGACTAATACTAATGTTTAATATCAACTAATACTAATGCTCCACTATCTTTCAACGATAAGTCAACAGGTTATTTTACTAGAATCCCAGACCCCGCTGTAGCATAATCTGCATTTTTCATGTTTTTTATGTATTCCTAGCTTTTTCAAAGATTTCTCTTATAATATCTTCCCATGACTACGGAAGTTAGAACATTGCAAAGTGCCCGGAGACCGGGAACTAGCTTATTAAATCTGAGTCCAGACGAGTTGTTCCGATCTTTACCGGAAATTTCAATTGGTTCCAGAGGTCTTACCTTCACCTGCTTGTCTCCAGGGAAAAGAGAACACAATATCTCGCTTTACACAAACGTGTGTTGTTTTCCCTTGCCATAACGAAATTACTCAACTATTTTTCTAGTTTTTACGATGCTTGCAGAGTTTGCAGCGGCCATTATTATTGTTTATCTGTTCTGTATCTGGTAATATTTACAATGATATCTTCAAAGACCAAGAGTCACATGACAGACGCGAAGAATGTGTTTCAGTTCACTTTTCATAATAAACAATAAACAGACTTACGTCTCATGTTTTTCTCGTGCTTACAAGTCCATGATACTAAGGAATACATCACACATAGTTTGGACCAAACGTTTAAGGAATGAAATCTTCTTGATTATTTTCCATTATCTTATTCACTTAATACAAGGCGTGTTGTCACCTGGACATAAGAGGGTACTATTTGGGATCATGTTTAATAATAACTGTGTGGAGTTGAGAAGCAATACGTTTGTTCACATTTCACTTAAACTTCCGAAAATTCAGAAAAGCAGTAAACAGAGATGAGATCTCAACTCCTAGTTGTCTGAAAGAAAAATAATTATTAGTGTAAAAGAATTCCGGCATGTAGGAATCTCAACAGTTAATGATTAAAATTTCATTATTTGTCAGAATAGTTGCGAGTACCAGCGTCGAATAGTACTAAGTGATGTGAGAACACCAGACTACATTTATTTATAAAAGAAGCACAGAGACGTGCAGCGACGTGACAGAAGTAAAAGCTTAGCTGATAGTGTGTAACATATCAGATTTGAGACATTTTCGAGCCTGGCTAAGAGTGAAAGGCTAATGGCAGACGCACCAGCCCAGATGTGGCAACAATACTGCATGCATGGGCAAAAGGTAGGTTAATATAATGTGTAAGTAAATATTGAATGCGGTAGATGAAGTCCACTTTCATTGCAACAGCCATTTTTAATGTAAAAAAGAAGAAGCAGAAAAAAAGATAAACATGACCGTGGCTACTAAGAGAAGAAGGCCAGTGAACTGAAGAATAACGTAATACATGACGGTAACAGCACTAGCAAAATTAGATGTTTTTTTTAAATTCCTAATATTTTACCTGGAACATATTTATATCTCGAGAATTGGGTATGATTGATATTATTGTTATTTTTGTCATAGACAGTTGCAAAGTAATTATTTTTTTAATGTATGTCATTAAAAGTCCAAGTAATTTCGTGACTTTGACATTTAGACGATAGGCCAGCCTCAATTTTCGTATCATTCCCTCGACGCACAAACTATATGAAAAAATTTCACTTGATTCGGAGAGATTCAATGTCGTAGGGTCTAAATCTAAAAAGATCGCCAGGTGAACGATGCGCATTTTTTAATATTTTGCAATTTAATTTGATTATTTGATTGCAAAAGTTGAGCGTAAAAATCATGTAAGGGAGGTAATCCTTTAGTAAATATGATGTCTTTTCGGTCAATAGTTACCTCCCTTTGTTTTAAAATTCGACCAAAAAAACGAACGCTCTGAATGTTTGTGTGAAATACAACTGTAAAAATTATTTCTTTTACTGAAATAACATTTAAAAAAATTTGTGATCATACAAATAAATGGATCAATTTTATAATATAAATACAATATGTGTGTGTGTGTATTTTTTAATTAATTCTTTTATTAATTAAGCATAATTAATACATTTTTTAAAATAAAATCTCATGGCCATGAGTTTTACATTTGTTTTACAATAATTCCAGGTAGAAATAAATTATATTTAAAATTTCCTCAGCTATCAAAATAATCTGTTATTTATTTACATCTACAATATTTTAACAGCATTTTTATCCTTTGTCATTGAAATAAATAAATGCTATCCTGGTAATGAGAAAAAGCTACTTGCCATAGCACAAGATAGTCTGAATCTTTCGCACAAAGGAAATTTAATTTTACCAAAGCATTATGCACCTGAAATGGCTGTTCGAAATTGGAATGGTCAGTCAAAACTTATAAGCATTCTAAATGGGTTTGGGCACTCTTTAAGCCACATCACAACTCTAGAACTGGATACGGCTTTGGCCGAACAAGAACTATTGAAAAGTAACATTCCAGAGGGTTTTAAAAGAAAACTTTTACACATTTAGCCTGGGATAATAATGATTTTGGAGAAGAAAACAACTCATAATACTAATGCGATTATAGTGCAGCAGCTAACTTCTGATCACTTATCACATATTGAAGATGTCACAATAGAAAAAGACCAACCCCAAATGATCAGGAGTAAGAAGCGCAGTGTGATGCTAAATGAAGTACACATACCAGAATATTATGTGGCAAAAAGAGTTGCCCCTTTTCTACGATCAGTTTCAATTGACAACATTCAAAAAGTTTTATTTAAATCATTTTGTGAGACCAAAACAAGCATTACTGATTTGGCTATGACTTATGATCAATATTTACTGTGAAAATGACAATCAAAACACTACTTCAATTCCAGGCTCGACAGGTTTTATTATTCTTTTATTGCAGGACCAAATACCACCAAAAAGCAATATTGGATATTTGCCTGTGGTCAATGGTACTGTGAATGCAGTATTTTTGAATAGTCTTGCAATTGCTAATGAACTTGAAACTGAATGCATTGTATTGACATTTGATCTTGCATTTTATGTTAAAGTATAGCAAGTACGTTGGAATGATGCCATGTATATGCAAAGAACTGTTGTCAGACTAGGTGAGTTCCACATCTTCATGTCGTTTCTCAGTGTAATTGGAAAGCGATTTGAAGATTCGGGGCTAGCTGACATTCTACTTGAAGCTGGAACAGTGACACAAGGATCACTAAATGGAGTTTTGAAAGGCAGACACTATAATCGAAGTGTCAGAGTTATAAAGATTATATCTGAAACCTTAAGAAGGAAACTCCTATTTACTTTTATTGAAAATGAAGAAGAAAAAGCTAAATTCATTGAATTGTCTAAAAATTTACATGATGCTTTTCCAAAAACAAAATTCCAAGATTTCTGCACATCAAGTGATTTTAAAGAGTTTGAAAGCAAACTGTCAATATTTATTCAAGAGAGGTGCAGCCAATTTCCAACTTTTACATTTTGGATAAGTCACTTGAATATAGCAGATTTGTTTTTAAATTTTATTCGTGCTACAAGAACAGGAGATTGGGCCCTTCACCTTTAATCAGCAACAGAAATGATCCCCTGGTATTTTGCATATGACCATTTGAACTACGCTAGATATCTTCCTGTTTATATTTATGAGATGCTTGCTGTTCCTAATACACATCCTTCATTAACAAAGAAGCTGGCTGCTGAGAATTATGTAATTCAGCAACAAATCCAGTACCCATTTAGTCAGACAGAAATGGGCCAAACAATTGAACAGACCATGAATAGAGATAGCAAGACCAGAGGTGGGGAAATTGGATTTTTTAATAATCCCAATGCTGTTCATCGTTGGATTTTATCTTTCAATCAACGTGCTCAAATCTCTAAAAACTGTACTGAAATGGCATGAAAAGAAGAGGGGTGCCACAGTAAAAATGACCTGAATAGTTCTTGATATCAAAAAGATGAAGCAGATATTCAGAGTATCATACAAAAAATTGTGTATATGCAAAATCCATTTTCATATCATGAAAAAGAATTAACATTTCATCAGGCCAAGTAGCAGCATGTGAAATTAAAGATGACATTTTGAACGCACATGAACAAGGCTTTAATATGTCTGGAGTTTTTTCAACAACGACTGATTTTGGAAAATGTGAAGTTGAATGCACCAATAAAACCAATGAAGATATAAATCTTTAGCTATATTGAGAAAAATCATTCACAGCAAAAGAGCAAGAAGGAAACAGATTGCCTTAAAGCAGATAAATACTTTCCCACTAGGCTTCTTATAGTAGCAAGCGCCCGAAAAGTTGACCTGGGATAAATGTTGTCACATTATCTTTCAGAGTTCTCAACCAGCCTAAGTAGCATTGATGGTTCTTTGCAGCGTACCAACAAAACTGCTTTATTTAATTATTTTCTTGTAAAGTTTCCTAAGGTGAAAATTAATAATATTCCAAAAAAAATGCAGCACTGCTTTTAAATGGACTGGCAGTGATACAACAGCTTCCAGATCATTTTCCATCAAGGTTTGGTGAGCTAAGCATTTATATTTTTAGATATGTAATTGGGCTTGCTTCTTTTATATGTCATCAAGAGTCGGTTTTGTCTGTGAGAAGTACAATCCATGGAGTATTAAAGACTCTGAAAGAAGACGCGTTTGTTACATGCTCTGAATGAAAAACAAAAAAAAAACACCGTCTGGTGTCTGGTGACAATAAAGAATCTCTGCTTTTATTTATGTTGATGCATTGGAAGAAATTGCCAGCAGAAGAATTTCATGGAAAAACTGTGATTGCGTCATTTAGCCAAGGATGTTTCATGCTGTGTCCTAACAGTGATACAAATGAAGTAATCATAAAAACTTTGCCAGAATTAACAACTTCCCGTGAAGAAGCCGATACCCTTCTTTTGCTTCATGCAAAGCATGCACCAACTGATTTCTCTTCCATTATAATTAAGACTCCAGATACGGATGTTTTTCTTCTTTGCTCAACAAACTGATTTAAACTCGGATTTATATGTGGCAACTAATACTAGTCGACCATCTTGTTTGATCTCTATTAAATTAGTAGTAGAGAAATGCGAACCTGTTATTTCAAGTGCTTTACTTTGTTTACATGCATTCAGTGGCTGTGACACTGTTAGTAGTTTTAAGGGAAAAGGGGAAATAAAGCCATTTGAATTGATGAAAGAAACAGAGGAATATCTTCCAACTTTCACACTGTTAGGCTGCAACTGGCATTTGACTGACAATTTGCTCCACCAAGTAGAAAAATTTGTGTGCTCTCTGTTTGGACAGAGAACTGTTTCTTCTGTAAATATTGCCCATTTTAATATTTTTTCATATGACTGGAAGATTTGATAATAGTTTACCACCTTGCCAAAATAGTTTAGGATTACATGCGGAAAGAGCAATTTATCAGGCTTCGCATTAATATTAATGCTCCTTCTCCAACAAACCATGGCTGGAAATGTGAAGATAAAGCACTAGTTGTTTATTGGAGCAGCCTTCCAAAAACTCCACCAACATTAATCAATTTAGTAAAGTGTAACTATAAGAACAGCTGTGACTCCAGGCGTTTGTACCGACCTTTGCCAGTGTGTAGATTTTTTTAATGTAGTTGAAAAAAATAATGAAATGCAGCGGTTCAGTAAAATAGAAGATTCTGACTCCTCAGATGATTAATGATAACATAAGCTTTCAGGATTAGAGAACAATCAATTATTTTCAATTCCTTTTCTAAATGTACTATATCATAACAGTTTTTTCAAAATAACTAAAAAAAACTCTTATCCTATTCTTTTAAACGAGTTATTTTATTAACTGAAAATTCCTAATTCAATAAATAAACACATTAAAATTCCTTATTTAATAAATAAATTCCTAGTTTAATAAATTCATCATTTAATAAATAAACACATTATATAAGAGAATAGACATATCAACTTCTTGTTGATACACTTTAATGTGTTTAACTAAATTTTAATTTCATTTTACATAAAGTGAACCATGAAAATTGACTTTTTCCGTAAGTGGCACACTCTGTATTATCTCCCTTTTTCTGGAGCAGTGCGCACATGTAGCCTCGAGATTTCTTCAGATTTGAAATCAGCATCAAAAATACTCATAGAAACACTTGAAATTTTCTCATATGAATAAAATGTCTACCAACTCAAAAACTAAGCACATAAGTCTAATTTTCTAAATGGAAAATTGTTATATGTATAGCATTAAAATAGTAAAACCGATAAGTTTACTATGAGAATATCTGCCAAGCTGTTTTCTTAATAAAAAAATAAAACATTTTAGTCAGTATCTCGAAATATTTACGAGACATTTGCAATTTATTTGGCATCGTGTATTTTTTTTAAACTAATACATTATTTTTACACGATAAGCGACAGAAATGTTTTAGACTCAATCGTAGCTTATAATAAGCGTTTGATGCATTTACATCTGATTAAATATAAATTTTTAACTATAATTTTTTTTACAATTTTATAAAAGAAGAAATTCTACATTTTGTCGATAAAAAAGTTGAAAATCCAATCTTATTTATTTTTATTTAAAAACATGTACGACAAGTTTTTTTGTGATAATTTTTTCATGATAATTTTGTACATGATATTTTTTCAGTCAATTTTTTAAGAATAAATAAAACTTTCTCATCGACGTTGCTCTGATATACTACCCGCTTAAATATTATATTTTAATTAACGAAGATTATGTATTTATTATTATAGACGCAATCCGCTTATATCTATTATATTACAACAAATATACAACGATGCCCATGAACAGGCCCCCAGCTATGGGTAAATAGTACCACTGCCTTGTGGCTATTCGTTGGTTCGATAAAGGCTAAGGGAGTAAACCCTAACAGAAAATCTGGAGTGTAGCCCCACAGGCAGACAAGTGCTGTACTCAGCCTTGTTCTGGTAGCTACTGCAGTCAATCTGGTGCAGGACGTACTGGTACTTCCATTCCTCTGGGCAACACCAGCAAGACCGGGAGGGGGATTCTGACGATTGGGCAACCCAGTCTCTCCACAGTTCTGCCCTGGCCAGCGCCCTGGAGAGAAAACTTCAGCTATGCATCTGTATAGGATTAAACAGGGGAGCGACAGTCACCGGTTATAAGCCTACAGCTCAATTCGGGTACAACTGGGCTAACGGTGGGAGAAGTTATTTAATTTCATTGGACAGCTACCGCCCGCCATAAAGCTGAGCAGCCCTCAGTCAGTAAGGTGATATCCCGCCACTGGCCACCTACCCTACTGGGTGCGTAGGGTATAGGATGATTCCAACAAGTGGCCAGTAACCATTGCACCAAACAAAACCAAAAGAAACACAAAGAACCCAACACTCAGGCTAGGGTGCTGGAATGTTCGTACTATGACGATTGGCCTATCTACCGACATACGCAACATCTCCGATATTCGAAAAACTGCCATCATTAACAACGAGCTATCGCGACTCAAAGTAGACATCGCTGCACTCCAAGAAACACGCTTAGCTGACACCGGATGCCTAAAGGAGTCGGACTATACCTTCTTCTGGCAAGGAAAACAGGAAGAGGAGGTCCGGGAACACGGTGTTGGTTTCGCAGTCAGAAACTCACTGCTTCAGAACGTACAACTCTCTGATTTAGCTACTGAGCGCCTAATCTCACTACGACTGAACACCACAGATGGAACAATTAATCTATTATGTGTGTACGCCCCAACACTCGCAGCGCCTGACGACATCAAGGAGCACTTCTACACACAGCTGGATAGCACCATCAAGGCATTTCCACAAAATGAAGACCTGATTATATTTGGGGACTTCAATGCACGTGTGGGTGGCGACAACGATGCATGGCCGAGCTGCCTTGGTAACTTTGGAGTGGGCAAATGCAATGGTAACGGCCAGCGCCTTCTAGAACTCTGTGCTTACCATGATCTCTGCATTACTAACACATTCTTTGCTGCCAGACCGCATCACAGAGTGTCCTGGAGACATCCCAGATCAGGGCGTTGGCACCAGCTAGATCTAATCATTACTAGACGAAGGTACCTCAAACATTTTCTGATGTCTAGAGCCTACCACAGTGCTGATTGTGATACAGATCATTCCCTAATATACAGTAGAGTCAAACTTCAACCCAAAGATTTCTACCACACTAAACAGGAGGGTGTTGCCCGTATTGATGTTAGTAAGACCACATACTCAGATCGCAATGCGAAATTCAACGAGATGTTAACCTCCACCTTCAAAGGAGATAACACCCGGACTGCATCTGAACAGTGGGAAACACTGAAAAATGCCATCCACTCTACAGCTCTAAAAGTATTTGGGAGGAGGACAGGTAGCAAACGCAATGACTGGTATGATGCCAACTCTGCTACCCTCAACCCTCTGATTGAGGCAAAGCGTTTGTCCTTGCTCTCATACAAGGCCAACCCATCTCCTACATCGCTGGCTGCACTGAGGCTTTCCAAAAGGGCAGTTCAAAAGGCTGTAAGAGAAGCTGCAAACAACTACCGGATGGAGCTCTCCAAGTCTATCCAGCATGCAGCTGATACAGGAAATATAAAAAATATGTATAACGGGATCAGGAGAGCTACAGGACCCATAATTAACAAAACTGCTTCACTAAATCGGGTGAACCCATACTAGACAAAGTTAAACAGCTAGACAGATGGGTTGAACACTACTCCGAGCTTTACTCCAGGGAAAACATGGTACATCAGTCCGCCCTGGATGCCATTGATCGTCTACCGCTGATGCATGAGCTCGATGAGGAGCCTTCCATAGAAGAACTATCCTGGGCAATAGACAGACTGCCATCAGGAAAAGCCTCAGGAAAGGACTATATTCCAGCAGAGGTCTTAAAAAGTGGAAAGGCTAGCCTACTTGAGCCCCTCCATAGTCTTCTGATACAGTGGTGGAGAGAAGGCTCAGTGCCTCAGGCCATGGGAGACGCAAATATCATCACTCTCTACAAACACAAAGGGGGCCGTGGTGACTGCAACAACTACCGCGGTATCTCACTCTTGAGTTTCGTTGGCAAGCTATTCGCACGTATAGTATTACTGCGACTACACGTTCTTGCCGACCGAATCTACCCAGAATCTCAATGCGGCTTTCGTTCAGAGAGATCAACAATCGATATGATCTTCTCCCTACGCCAACTGCAAGAGAAGTGCAGAGAGCAAAACCAGCCTCTGTATGTTGCCTTCATAGACCTGACCAAGGCATTCGATCTCGTGAGCAGAGATGGACTATTCAAAATTCTCCCACTGATCGGATGCCCACCAAAACTCCTCAGCATCATAAGATCCTTTCATGATGGCATGAGGGGCACTGTGCAATTTAACGGTGGCATGTCTGCTGAGTTCAGGGTGAGGAGTGGTGTCAAACAGGGTTGTGTGTTGGCCTCAACACTCTTCGGCATCTTCTTCTCCCTACTCCTGAAGCATGCTTTCAATAACACAACGGATGGTATCTGCTTGCACTCCAGGTCAGATGGTGGTCTCTTCAACATCGCCAGACTCCGCTCCAGGACAAAGACCAGGACAGTTCGGATAAGAGACATGCTGTTTGCCGATGATGCAGCTATAGCATCGCATCAGGAAGATGGTCTTCAAAGAATGATGGACAGGTTTGCTAATGCTTGCAGCCTGTTCGGTCTCACCATCAGCCAGAAGAAAACCCAAGTCATGGGACAAGCAACCGCCTCCCCACCCAGTATCATAATCCAAGGCACACCACTAGAGGTCGTACGCCAGTTTCAATATCTAGGCTCCACTGCTTCTGACACCCTCTCATTGGACGTGGAGCTAAACAAAAGGATTGGAAAGGCATCCACAACCCTCTCTAAACTAACTAAAAGAGTCTGGGAAAACAGGCACCTTACCACTTCCACCAAGATGACCGTCTACAGAGCGTGCGTCCTCAGTGTTCTACTGTATGGGAGTGAATCCTGGACTACATACTCAACACAAGAGAGGAAACTCCAGGTCTTCCATATGAGGTGTATACGTAGGATACTTGGTATCACATGGCAGGACAGAGTAAGTAATACTGATGTTCTGCAGAGAGCGGGCATCCCATCTATTTACTCCCTACTGCGTGAGCGACATCTTCGCTGGCTGGAACATGTGCGCAGGATGGATGATGGGCGCATCCCTAAAGACCTTCTCTATGGCGAGCTTGCCTCAGGCTCAAGAAAGAGGGGGCGACCCAATCTTCGCTACAGGAATGTCTGCAAGCGTGATATGAAGGCTTTCTCGGTGGACAGGAATACATGGGAAGCCTCTGCAGCTGACAGGACTGCCTGGAGGAAAATGATACGCCAGCAGATTATCATCAGCGAGAGGACCCTCCATGTTGAAAACGCTGCAAAGAGAGCTAGGAGAAGAGCGAGTGTACAGGCGGAACAGCCGGACGAAGCGGCAAATTGCATAACAACCTTCGTATGTCAAGGCTGTAGCAGACTATACAAATCAAGAATTGGTCTCTACAGTCACACAAAAGGATGCATACAGGCAACATCTTAATACGGCGCTGATCCATAGTCGTTTCGACTGACGGATGCCACACACACAACAAATATATAGTAGAGAGATAAAAACTGTGATATATATATATATATATATATATATATATATATATATATATATATAACTACTTAATTTACTCACATAAAATTAATATAAGAAAGTATAGATTTATGCGTAAACTTTAAGTATGTACTTAAAAAATGCCCAATACGTAGGTAGGGCTAGTAAGTAAGTTATAAAATATATATAGCGATTAAGCTACACTGAATATTCCGCGTTTCATTCACTCCAGGACTCTTCAGGCTTCTGAGACAATATGATATCACAATATGTGTTGTATTATACGATATATTTCTTTTGCGTTACAATTGTTTCATAACCGTTTGGATTCGCTCAAACATTGTTCTAAAATGGCTAATCTTCAGACACAAATTATAACTGCAATGCATATACAAATGCATACATACTTTCATATTTACTGATACAAGAAACGATACTCACCTTTCCATCCTTCATTTTACTGGTTCATATTGACTTTGTTATATATATATATATATATATATATATATATATATATTTACTATGTGGCACTTATTCTGAGTGCCACGGTTGCTAACACACTCTACAGAATGGCCGGTGGTGGATTTGGCCATGAGAGTAGAGATACGCAGAAATGCAATCACAGAATTCTCTTTCTAGATGTATCTTTTTTTCGTCCGGACAACATGGGTGAGCATGCGTTTTTCTGTCTCCCCGTGAACGAGAGGAGGCGACCCCCTCAGCTCTAGTAAGGTATAGTTAGTTAATAATTGTAGGACAAGTAAAATGTAAATTGTTTCTGTAATATGTATATATTTTTTGTAAAATAAATAGTTAATTATGTTTCATAAATATTATGATTGTGTCGTGTTGTGTGTTTCATTGAGTCTGCAATGAATGCCTCCATCAAACAACGAAGCGGTCCGGAGGACGAAGAAAGAAAATTCCAAGCAGAATATCCACCAGGATGAAGAGATCATCTTGAGAAAATAAAGGATCCATACCCACATCCAACATGTCAGGTATGCTTTTCTTGATACACAGACCCTAATAACTGGCCATCTTCACATCTTCCCGGAACATTTTCTACGACAATTAGTGTAACACGTAAAGCCAGTCACACGCCAGTGACCGGACCGGCGGATCGTGTTATAACTATAATTATTATTAAATACCTACAGACACTAGTGTTTCATCATTTCGGGAACCATCAGTACAGGTGTCACGATTAACACCAGTCGATAGATCGAACCCAACTACAGAAGCTATCTCTGGCTTCATTAGCAAGGACCTTATCAAATTGGTGTGTATATATATATATTCTGATGTTTCCATTTCTGAACAAAAGTAGCTTAGAAAATCGAAATTAGTAGTAATAAATGAATATAGAGTGTTCGTATTTGATAGGGAGGCTGATACAGTGAAACCGTATTGTGACAATATAGAGTGAATTAAAATAATTGTTGCATAAAATGTTGATATTCCATTAAGTTTGGGTGGGGGCATCGATGATGACTCTTACCTTTTGGGCCAGGTGTCAATGGTAATTGTCTCGTATAATCTCGCCAAAAGGAGGTTAAGCAATTAATAAATAAAATGGGTCGTAATTGTCTCAATTTATCTCGTCAAAAGTATCGTAAGAGTTATGAGACAAAAAAAAGGGGGCCGTAGAGTAAATCAAAATATACAGAAAAAAGAAAAAAAAAAGAATTTCTGTCGGAGAACAAGTAAAATTAAGGGGGTCACGTCAGAAAAGACGATCACGTAGGTGACGTCACGGCCATAATAATTAAGAAATAAATGTCATTATCATAAAGAAAAAGCGAGATGAAGTTGTTTTCTATTCTTGTCCACTTTGCGACTGAAGCATACAAAGTGTGTTGGTTCCTGGACAATGTTACACTCGGAAACAAACCGATAATACGGGTACATGTTCTTGGACGCGAATATCTAACCTAAATTATGTCATTTATCAATTTGAATCTAGTTGCAGTTCCAACTACGTAGGCAAAACCCCCCTTAGGTTTGATGGCCTCGTCCAACAACATGTACCCTGAGAAATCCTGAATGGAATCTACCGACCAACGGACATTTTGAGTAATACGTATGGTTCTGCTTTAACGGACCATTTGCTTAAAAGCCCACGATGTGCAATGAATTTCAGCGGTGACATATTTTCTATTCTAAGTCACGTTCACTCGTCATTTCATCTGAAGGTCTTGGAGACTATTCACGTCCGTTTAAAGAGACCTTCTCTCTGTAAGAAGAGGGATTATCTTTTGGGTTTGGACGTGATTAGTCTGTAAGGCGCATCTACTCTAAAGTACTATTATCATAACGATAAATTTATTTTAGTCGTTCCCCCATTTTTTGTTTCCGATAGTTTTATTTAATTTTAGTCTTTCCCCCGTTTAAATTTGTTTCCCAATACAAAAAAAAAATAAATCCTCGTTTGGCTTTGAAAAATGAGGGCGAAACCTGGTCGGCCGTTTCTACCCCGTTATCTATCTAACTTTTTTTTGTTTCACCCTCTATCGAATGTTTTCCCTCCGTCATTCTTTTTACTATGGACGCAAAAAAAAAAAAAAAAAATCTGAGTCTCGCGTTTGTAAAAATGTAACTATATATGCAAATACGAGAAATATATATCCATGGCAATTATACTGCGCAAAAATGATAATTTTTCATTTCTGATGGTAATCTACTTAGTAATGCGTGGGTGTTCGTTGCGATTGGTTTGTTTTATTAAAATGACTTTATATATATATATATATATATATATATATATATATATATATATATATATATACAATTTAAAGGAGATTAGAACAATAGTATAAAGAGCTGAGTGTATTTTAATGTAACAGTGAAATTACTAGTTTAATTAAAATACAGGAAATAGAAAGTGCTCGTTGTAATTTAGATATATAATAAGCTCGATAGTTAAATGTCCTAGAGCTAATTCAATATTAAGTAATGTGATTGATAATTTAAAATTTAAAAATCAAATTTTAATTAAATTAAAAATCAGTTTCATAAGAAGGAACAACAACAAAATCAATTATCTGTACGATCGTTTCGGAAAACAATGCTTTTTATTGTGGTATACATCAAATTATGTACAATAATTATACATAGTTTTTTGATAAGCAAGGTCTCCCCATCAGCAAATTTTGAAGGGTTTTTATTGAATTTAAAAGACACCATAAATAAACCTAGCATTAAAAGTAAGGCAGATGAATCTGAAAAATTGAAATAAAGGTCTGGATTTAAAATTTATAAGAAAATTAATATGGGTTAGAGATAGAAATAAGTAGAGAAAAAATATATTTTTGAATTTTATTTTACAAGTTTTTAAGGGGAGATAATTGTCATGTGTTATTGACTTTATTTATTATTTGTTTTACGGGTCTAAGAGAGGTAATTGGTCTAACTTAATTTATTTAAAAAAAAATATATATATAATTGTAATCTATTTTTACTAATGAGTAATTTTTAATGATTTAAGGTGGTTTATATTTATTAATAACACATGACAATTATCTCCCCTTAAAAACTTGTAAAATAAATATTCTCTCTATATATATAAACTGTAGCGTCTTTAAATCAAAAATACGCTAACGGAAACAATTTATTGCACGAGCGTCGCCCTTTTAAAATTCATCATTCAATAAAATAAAAAGCTATAGCAAACATCTAAATGACTACTTTAAACACAGTTCCTGATTTCAAAAAAAGAAAAACTAAAAGGTAACTATCTCTATATATTTTTAAATCAAATTTATTATATAAATTCAAAAATATATATTTTTTCTACTCATTTCTATCTCTAACTCATATTAATTTTCTTATAAATTTTAAATCCAAACCTTTTATTTCAATTTTTTCAGATTCATCTGCCTTACTTTTAATGCTAGGTTTATTTATGGTGTCTTTTAAATTCAATAAAAATCCTCCTAAATTTGCTGATGAGGAAACCGTGCTTACCAAAAAAACTATATATAATTGTTCTACATAACTTCATGTATACCACAATAAAAAGCACGGATTTCCGAAATGATCGTACAGATAATTGATTTTGTTGTTGTTCCTTCTTATGAAACTGATTTTTAATTTAATTAAAATTTGATTTTTAAATTTTAAAAATTTTTTTAAATTTTTAAATTATAAATCACATTACTTAATATTGAATTAGCTCTAGGACATTTAACTATCGAGCTTATTATATATCTAAATTACAACGAGCACTTTCTATTTCCTGTATTTTAATTAAACTAATAATTTCACTGTTACATTAAAATACACTTAGCTGTTTAGACTATTGTTCTAATCTCCTTTAAATTATATATATATATATATATATATATATATATATATATATATATATATATATATATATTTAGGGAACGAAGGAATTGATTAATTAGTCCGATAATTTCTTTCTTGATCATTCTGTCGCTTCCTATATATATATATATATATATATATATATATATATATATGTGTGTGTGTGTGTGTGTGTGTTTATGTGTATGTGTGTGCGCGCACATACACACACACACACACACACACACACATATATATATATATGTACATACATTTATTTATATAGGATCATAAGCGATGCATAGAATGTTACAGATAGTTTAGATGGATAGAGAGGTTGTTATGGTTATATTAGAATCTATAGGATCGATAAATTGCTAATGTAGATAAAGTTGAGAAGAAACGCGGGAAGAGATGTTTAATGTTCTCCTTACATCACGCGCTACTTCCGATTTTTTGCCACTCCCCGTACGATTACCAATGAAACCCAATACAAACGGGTGAAAAACCATCGCTTATCGAAAACTCTTACGGCTTCTTTTTTGCCTTTATAAGCTCTTGTCGCTCAAGGCAACACAAACGGGCGCTTCGGGAGAAAAACGACTATGGAATGTTTAATGGTGCGAAAATTAACTCTTACATTCAGCAGCATAGTATTTTTTGTTGTATTGTGTTCTTTGTTTTTGGAGCACACATTAACAATAACGTTTGACTTTTCCTTTAATGCAACTCCGAACTTTCTTTTGAATATTCCACACAGTATAGCTGTATATTTTATGTAGGCTTTAGACTTAACTTTCCACATAATATTAGTTACTTATATTTTCCTTACTGCTCTCCCTCGACCAAGGTCTGTACACTAATCACCCAAGTCTCTGACAGCATAGATACAGCATTTTTCCTCGATGCTAGCGCACAAGCACAAGTATTTGGTAACTTTAATGTCCACAACAGTACTTGGCTTGGATTCACTACTTACACAGACACAGCTGGAAGCATAACACATCGCTTCTCTATATTTCATTTACTATCACAGACGGCTACGTTTCCGACACATTTCCCAGATCAGCAAGATCAACATCCCTTATTTCTAGATTTATTTCTGACCACAGTTTCCGATGATTGTGTAACAGATGTCCATAGCCCACCCGGGAATGTTGATCACGCTGTGATAATGGTAGACAACGCCCTTAATTCTGTACTTAAAACTGAAGAGATATTGCTCAAAATGACAAGATATTATAACATAGCTTAATGGAAAGCCATAAGAGGTCTCACAAGAGATGCCTCATGGGGAAATATATTTTCTCTTCCCGCTGAATAGTGTACAAATGAGACCAGTGAATGGCCCGAATCGCAATTGAACCATATGTTCCCACGCGGAAATTTATTAGCAAGTCCCACTCTCTCCCACCATCTATTGTTCAATTGCAGCACGCATACCGCAAATTTAACCGATATAAGTCAAGTGAAAACAGACAGAAGTTTATAGAAGTTAGAAGTAATTATAAGAAAGAAAACACGACAGCTGAGAGAGAATCTACCGAAACAACTACAAAACGCATCGAAACACAGCAGTTAGGAACCCGTGATTTCTGGAAAATCTACAACAGTGTTGTAAACAATTGACAATCAACAATTCCCCCACTATCCAACAATCCTGAAGTTGGCTACCGAGAAAGCTAGCATGCTTGCCAGTCCGTTTTCAAAAAACTCCACATTGGACCCAGCAAACCATTCCTGCCCGGACTTTCCTTCGCAGATAGACGCCACACTGATTGATATGAAAATTACCTCTTCTCAGGTGCATGCTATCATAAAAAACAAGACACTTCAAAAGCATGTGGAGTCGGTCTTAGCCCGACTGTCCTATTAAAAACTGCTTAACTGAGGTAGCTCCATCCTCTCCGTACTTTCCAACTAATGTCTTAATGAATATTGCTTTCCTGAATACCCGAAAACTGTTTCTGTGGTATCAGTTTACATGTGGCATAAGAACTGATCCATTAAATTATCGCCCTATTAGCCTTCTCACGCTTTCCGCCAAAATATTTGAGTCCATAATAACTAAACTCTTGTCCATCGCCTTACAGCTGTTAAACATCTAACCGACCAACAATATTGATTTAGGGAAACCCGTGCCATAACAGATATTCTAACTGCAATTCTAACTGCAATCTCTGGACGTATATACCATAATCTGGACAAAGCAGAGGAGTGTAGAGCGGTGGCACTAGATGTTTCTAATGCTTTTCACATAGTGTGGCACGGTGATCTTCTAAGGAAAATCAGATAATCCAGTATCATTAAACGAAAACTTAACATAATTAAATCTTTCTTAAATAAGAGAAGAATCCAGGTTATCTTTGACGGTCGTACATCTAAACAATATGATATAAATACGGGTGTATCTCAAGGATCTATCCTTGGACCTTTATTATTCCTAATATTCACAAATGACCTTCCTCGCAAAACTGTCTCTGAGATGGGCATATTTGCTGATGACACCACGCTCTATAACAGACACGAGTAGAAAACAAATAAACACATATCCAAGGAAATGGCAGAAACACTAGAGAAATATCTCCAATCTGTTGTAAAATGGGAACAAAAATGCATGATCACATTCAATGCTGCCAAGACTAAGCTTGAATACTTCAATAATTACAAGAACACTTCTCAACCAATAATAGCTAGAGCTAAAGGCATTACCTAAAAGTACTTCTTTCAAACTCCTCGATTTTATGTTCATAGGGAACATGGGTTGGAAGAGATACATTTAGAGCATTGCTAGGGCCGCTGCGAAGAAGGTGGGCTTCCGCTACCGTGTTAGAAAGCTCATTACGTCTGAAAGTATCATGTATATCTACAAGGCCACTATTCGCCCATGTATCGAGTATTGTTGTCATATTTGGGATGTTGAATCTGCTACTAGTCTCTCCCTCTTGGACATGGTTCAAAAGAGAGTCGCCAGCCTGATATATCCTTAACTGTCATTTAAACTTCAACCTCTGTCCAATCGACGAAATGTTGCATCCCTTTGCATGTACTAGAAGTATTTTAATGGTGGATGTTCTGAAGAACTACAAGCCTAATACCCCCTCGACGTAAATGTCCCTGTCAAACTCGACAAATGGCAAAATCCCACCCCTACACAATAGAGATCCCTAGATGTAAGAAAGCCTTCTACTCTAAGAGTTTCTCCCCCAAAACTGCTAAACTATGGAACTGCCTTTCGGGTTCCTGCTTTACCAACTTTACTGATATGAGAAGTTCAATTGTAATGTTAAGAGACATCTTGCTGCTCAACTCCCTATATAGTAACCCTACAACTTATTCCACGATAATCAAAGTGGCACTGTATCTTGTTTGGCGTGAAAATAGAATTTTTAAAAAAATAGAACAGAACCTAATGTTATTTTGTAAAGTTATTTTTCTATATAGTGTCTTCAATCAAAGTTTTAAATGCAAAAGTGCAGTTTAATACTTCAATTGTGCCTTTAAAAGTAACACTCATTTCGACCGCGCCTCTGTCATATAAAGAGACGGAGTGTTGATTTTATAAATCGAACCATTAAGCTTGTGTGATAAGAAAATTTATCAAAAACACTTGTGATGTTAAGCTGTGTAAGATGTAAACTTACGGTCAAAATCGCATTTAGCTTCATTCATAATATTATTTTCATTATCAGTTATTGATACTTATCAAAGACATTCCGATAAAAAAAAAAACTTCCTGAGAACACTTCTAGGCACACAAAGTACCCTCGTATTAAATTTAATAAATATCGCCCTGTCGTTTTCGAGTCAATTGGGAACGAACTCACATACACACAGACACAGTTCCTTTTATATAATAGGATCTATCTCAAACACCCCCCCATATATATATATATATATATATATATATATATATATATATATATATATATATATGGGGGGGGTGAGATAGATGTGGCCTAATTTGGTGTAATTGAAAATTCTAATAAAAAGAGAAAATGCATGTTTCTTATATTCTTAGTACAGCAATCCACTCCAAAAAGTAAAAAAAAAAAAGGCGAAAATGAAAAAAAAAAAAAAAAAATGGCACTCTTGCAGAATTGGATCCTGATCCTCGGGATTACCGTCAATCATGGCTTGGGCTCGACCAACAATCAGTGGATAAAGCTGAACGTAGCAAAAATGTTGAAACGCTTAATGTTTTTTTTTGTTTGTTTTTGTTTTCTGTATACAAAAATGTTATTTAGTAAATAATATTTGAGTGACGGGGGGGGGGGTTACTATACACAGATTCGAAAAAGTTGTCCAAAAACAAGTAAATGAAAGCAAAGGAAAGGTAAGTTACATTTCTACCTAACTGGATAATTGTTTAGTGTTTTTATGTAATGTAAAATGTTTAATCGGCTCGAAAAACAGAAATGGTTGCAGACTTTGTTGAATACGCTTAGTTTGGGCAAGTAAGTTGAAAACTAAAAACTATACAATGCAGTGTAAAAAAAAAACACCGAATATATATTACCATGACATAGGCTGGCATAATCGGTGGGTTTGTGACAGTATTTTGTATAGTTTTTTTAGTTCTAACTCACTTTATCAAACTTAACGTAATTAACAGTGTCCGCCACAATTTGTATCTTTCAAATATACCGATAAACACTGTTTTTCGAGCCGGCTAAACGTTAAAAATAAATGGAAAGGGTTTGTATTACTAAACACAAATTCAAAGAAGTTGTCAAAAAATAAATATATAACAAATACATGTTATCAAAGGCAAGAAAAGTAAATATTCTACCTTACTGGATAAAATTGTAGTGTTTTTATGTAATGTATAATCGGTTCAAAAACATACAGTGTTTATCGATATATTTGAAAAATACAAATGGCGGCAGACTGTATCGTTGAGTTTGGGGAAATTTTGGGAAAATGAGTTTAAACTAAAAAACTATACAAAATACTGTTTAGGAACTCACCCAATATATGTTAATGTGACGAAGGCTGACATATAATCAGTGGTTTTAAACTTTTGCTCCATACAGGTGACGACTTTTAGTGATTACCTGGTTTGAGGATATTTGTACAACTAAACGGCAAATCTGCCCCAAAAATCCGGTATTATTTTACTTTAAGGTCCGTCTCATATTCGTATATAACGAAATATTTTATTGTAGATTTCAGTGTACTAAAAACGAATCTACAAACCGTTTCCCTCGCAAAAAGAAAGTTTTCATGATATGAAAAAATTACTTTTTCGAAAAGTGGGTGATCACTTTTCAATGTAAATTTAACTTAGAATGAGCACCCACTTTCTGGCCACCTGAGAGAGGGGCATTTTTCTGTGTGTTTCTTGGCTAAAAAGTTTTTTGTTTGATTTCTTTTGCATGGTAATAACCCCTGAACTCTGGGACTATTTCCCATTTCACAGCCGTAGCCTTCGTTTATGCTACGCGCGAGCATAAACGAAAGCTGTTTAGCCAATAAACATGGGAAAATATTCCCCTCTCTCAGGTGGCTAGAAAGGTGCTGCTTATTTTAAGTTAAATTTACATGGAAAAGTGATCGCCTACTTTTCAAAAAAGTAATTTCTTCATATCATAAAAACTATTTTTTTGCGACGGAAAAGGTTTGCAGATTCGTTTTTAGCACAGCGAAATCTACAAAAGATTTTTTGTTATATACGAACGTGGGACGCACGGCCCTTTATGGAAAATTTTATCAAAAATCCAGGAGAAAATAGTTTTCAATAAAAACAGCAAATTAATTCGATTGAAAAAAATGGATGCTATTTTTTAAAAATGTTTCTGTGTGTTTCTTGGCTAAAAAGTTTTTTTGTTTGATTTCTTTTGCATGATAATAACCCCTGAACTCTGGGACTATTTTCCATTTCACAAACTTAGCCTTTGTTTACGCTACATGCGAGCATAAATGAAGGCTATTAAATGTGCACTCGCGTACCAACTGCCTTCTCAAAAACCTTTAAGCTAATAAACATGAAAATAAATGCCTCCCTTCCTCAGTTGGCCAGAAAGTGGGTGCTCATTTTAAGCTAAATTTACATGGAAAAGTGATCACCCATTTTTCGGAAAAGAAATTTCTTCATATCATGAAAACTATTTTTGGTACTCCTTGGTCATTGAGTTCCATGGCGAGCCGCAGAATTATTTAATGGTCGTTCCCTTAGTCCCCCTTAGTCATGACTAACGCATACGCACGTAACATTTTCGTTATTTATTAACTTACGTTGCCTTTCGCATTTTTACAAACATTATTTACGTTGGTTTAACTTTTTTCATAAATAATAAAAAACATAACTAAACCGTTTATTAATAATTTGCCACGTGTACAAACATTTATTTATTTATTTACGTTGGCTTAACACTTTTCATGAATAAAAAAAGTTTTTTTCTTAAGAATAATAAAAGCAAAAAGTTACTAAACATTTATTATGTTGGCTTAACTCTTTTCATGAATTATAAAAAAAGTAACAAAACCATTTATTGATAATTTCTCATTTACAAACATTTTTAATTTACATGAACGGATAAGTCTGCTGGTCGCTATGGAACTCAACGGCCACCCAAAAAAGTATTTTGTTATATACGAACGTGAGACGGGCCTTAATGGAAAATTTTATCCAAATTCCGGGATGCGATTTTCTTTTTCAATAACATAAGAAATTAAGAATTAGACACATTTATTTTAGGTAGGCTTCACCAGGAAAGCTTTTAAAAATAAAAAAATAAGATAAATAAATGGTTCTAGTGCACTTAACGATCCGCGCTATTTTAAGTCTGCTGGTCGCTATGGAACTCAACGGCCACCCAAAAAAGTATCTTATCAAAATTCCGGGATGGTATTTTTTTTCAATAACATAAGAAATTAAGAATTAGACAAATTTATTTACAGGTAGGCTTCACCAGAAAAACTTTTAAAAATAAAAAGTTAAGATAAACAATGGTGCTAGTGCACTTACTGATCCGCACTATTTTTAAATCGTATTTCCAAGTTTAATTAAAGTTTTATGCTATGTTTTTTTATTCAATTGTAAAGTTAAAGTACAAAAATATATATATATAATTTTTAAAATAGGGATTTTTTTAACCATCTATTAATTAGATAGTTAAATGTTGTAATTCGAAAGTCGTCAACGTGTGGTGCACGTGAAAGGCTCATTTCTACTGGAAATGAAATGGCGGACAGTCTCGCAGTTACGAAAATATATTTATGTTATTTAATATATTTTTATAATTTGCGATCTTAACGATCTTAATTTATTTTAATAACATGCAAACATTCCTTGACTTTACAGATAAATTTTCTGAAAATTTCAATTAAATTGGTAATGTAGAAATATTGTTTTATCGACTTTGAACGAACCAAGAATTACATTTATATATATATATATATATATATATATATATATATATATATATATATATATATATATATATATATATATATATATATATATAGGCAACATTTTTTTCTCTATGGCATATTTTATTAAATAAAATTTTCGATCCTTTCCAACTTCCAAATACCAGTTTTCACTTCTGGCTGATGTAATTACCATAACTATTATAAGTCCGAGTACTTTGAAATACTTTAGCCAGTTCCCGGCCGAAGTGAAGGCTGTTATTCGGAAGTTGGAAAGGATTGAAAATAGAATTAATATATATATATATATATATATATATATATATATATATATATATAAGAGAAATTTTCTGTGTGTGTATGTATGTATGTTTACATCCCCCTACTAAACAACTCTGTCAATATATAAGGGGTTTATAATAATAAGATGTGAGAAAATCTTTTTAATCGGTTTTCGGTCCGTAATTTGGCTGTCAATGCGTCAATGTTCACCGATTTGACCTTTGCAAACTCTAGAAAACACTACCGCCAATTTCGGGTCTAAACACTTGAAATTTAAGATGTAGGTAAATTGGACATGGACTAAACTTTTTTTATTTGATATGAGTCAAAAAGATAAAATGTTAAGGGGTGAAAATTGCGGTCAAAGTTAAAAAAATGAACCTCTGCGGTCTCTACCAAATTACTCAACCAATTTTTTGTTTAAACATTTGAAATTTTACATAAAGTGTTTTCAGAAAAAGGACAACTATTTTAATGGGGGTTTTACTGACAATCTAGCTAGCAAGAGGTAAAAACTGAAAAAAAAGAATTGCTCTGTGTGGTCTCTAGAAAACTATTCAGCCAATTTTGGGTCTAAACATGAGAACTTTTATATTAAAGGTATTCAGACACACAGCAAGTTTTAAAATGTAATTTTGGGCGAAAATTTGGCTGCCATGAGGTCCAAGTTGAAAGAGTTGATCATTGCAGATTCTTTTAAACTCCTCCGCCAATTTTGGGCCTAAACATTTGAAATTTTAGATATAGGTTACCTTGACGCAAGTCATACTTGTTAATATATATATATATATATATATATATATATATATATATATATATATAATATGCACATAAAGTTATGAACCGTACATAGAGCCCGAGCAAAGCCGGGTTGAACTGCTAGTATATATATATATATATATATATATATATAATTATTATTATTAGTAGTAGTAGTAGTAGAAGTAGTAGCAGTATTGCATTTTCACCATAATCAAGGCATAGTTCCACTTTAATGTAAGGAGGCTACTATCAGGGACCTAAGCTCCAGGGGTACTTTATAGGGAGTTTAGCAGCAACGTGTCTGCTCATATTACACTTGAACTCCTGCATGTAGTACAGGTGGGGAAGCAAGAAACGGGAAGAGAATTCCAAAGTCCGGCCGTTCTGGGGGAAGAAGCTATTAACGTAAAAAGCTTTCTTACATCTATTGATCTCAACTGTGTAGGGGTGAGACTTTGCTGGTTGTCGGGGGTATTTTCGTCGAGGGGTACAAGTGCTTGTACTTCGTCAGAGAATCCACCATTAAAATACTTGTAAAACAGGCAGAGGGATGTAACATTTCGTCGGTGGAACAGGGGCTGAAGTTTAGATGACAATTCATGACTTATCAGGTTGGTGACTCTCTTTTGGAACCTGTCCAGGAGTGAGAGACTAGTAGCAGATGCACCAGCCCAAATGTGACAGAAGTACTCCATACATGGACGAATAGTGGCTTTGTAGAGGCACAGGATAATTTGAGGTGTAAGTAACTTCCCAAGTAATATATATATATATATATATATATATATATATATATATATATATATATATATATAACTATTAATTTATTATTTCTATCAATTGGTAGTTCTCACACGGGCCATCATAAGAAATTGCTTACAAACAACAGCTAGTGATTTTATCCGGAGCCTGAGTGACAACAGATCTCCCGATGTTTCTAGTATCCTCTACCTCTTTTTATAACTTTTTTTTTAAATAAGCAGTTTTGAGAGGGGATTGAAATACCATTATACAGCTGGAGTTTTCGTGGTGACATCTAGTGATTTTGTATATTAATAATTTAATTATGTTGCATTCTTATATGACCAGTTAGCGTTTGTATAACTCATATGTATGAGGATTTTCCTGAAAATTTCAACTGTTTTTATTATTATATGTGTATTGTCTCAGCCATCTTCCTAATTCGATTGTGTGTGTTAGTGCGTGTATAACGGTTTATATGGTAAAAATATCGACAACACAATAATCAACGTTACGAGGGGCGTGCAATAAGTAATGCCCCTGGCCCACTTCCAGTTGTCTGATCTAGCTGAAATTTTGCATGTGCAATGCTTTCTATCTCTACGGGTTATGTGGCAAATTACAGCTCTTAACTAATTGTAGTTTCTGTTTTACAGGTGTTTAAACTGAGTCAGGTGCGAAATGGAGCCTGTTGAATGTCGAGCAGTGATCCGGTTTTTGTATTTGAAAGGACGCACACCACAGAAGACTTTTGATGAAATGAAAGATACTTATAATGCCCCATCACATGACCTTGTAAAACGCTGGCATCGTGATTTCAAACATGAGCGGAAGTCTGTGGAAACAGCTCCCAGACCTGGTCGCCCCACTTCTGCCATTGATGAGGCATCTGTCCGTCAAGTTGAGGCTGCCATTTTGGAAGATCGGCGCATTACTATTCGCCAAATAGCCCAAGATATCAAGATTAGTACAGGGTCTGTGAAAACTATCATTCATGACCATTTGCATATGCATAAAGTGTCTGCGAGATGGATTCCCATGTTGCTCACACTATTCGAGAAGCGAGTGCTCGAGGTTGAATTTGGAGATGTGCCAAGAAGATGAGTCAAAGTTTTTCAAAAGTCTGATTACACAGGATGAAACTTGTGTCCATCACTATGATCCAGAGACCAAAGCCCTGTCAATGCAGTGGAAGCACTTGGACTCACCACCTCCAAAGAAAACAAGGGTGCAGCCCGCTGCTGGCAAGTTCATGCTTACAGTCTTCTGGGACCAGGACGACGTAGTGATGACAGATTTCCTGGCAAAGTGTACCACAATTACAGGAGCCTGTTATGCTTCACTTTTGAGGAAATTAAGGGAAGCTATCAAAATCAAGAGGCGGGGCAAGATCAGCAAAGATACCCTCCTCCTGCAGGACAACGTTCCGATCCACAACTCGCATGTCGCCAGATCAGAAGCACGGGCGTGTGGTTATGAACTCCTCCTCCATCCTCCCTACTCTCATGACCTTGCACCCCCTGACTATCACATCTTCCCAGCCCTGAAGTTATTTTTGAAAGGAAAACGTTTCCCAGATGATGCAGCCTTAATTTCTGAAGTTACGTTGTGGTTGGAGGACCAACCTGGGGTGTTCTACAAAGACGGTCTCCAGAGCTGCATCAAACGATTAGGCAAATGCATAACTCTAGGTGGTTGCTATGTAGAGAAAGACTAATAACTGTGCCAAGTTTCGTTGCTCTACTGCTATGGGAAGTGGTTCAAGGGTATTAATTATTGTGCGCTCCTCGTACTTTGATTTTTTATATTTAATTTTATAATGTCTTTCTTTCCCTTAAGATTTCTTTTTTTATCTAGATTCGGTTTTGTTGATTTTCTATTTATTCCTTGTTCTTGCTCTACTGCTATTCGTACTACTAATGCTATTACTAAGATTTCCATAGTTTCTTGTTTAGTCTTTCCGTTGCTATTCTGTTTTTTTTCTTTTTCTTTTTTCTTCTTCTTCTTAATTTTATTATTATTATTATTATTATTATTATAATTATTATTATTATTATTATTATTATTATTATTATTATTATCTTTTATTATTATTATTATTATCTTTTATCGTGTCCTTTTCCAGTTTTGTCAATGTCGAATTTCTTAATATCCGATGCGATTGGGATTGGTGATTCTGTTCCCTAAGGAAATTTCCAACCCCAAATCAAGACACGTGCGCTTTCCTTAGGCGCATTGATCCAAAGGCCTTCAGCTTAAGAATAAATTCTTATTTGATCCGTATCGTAGATCTACAAAAATATGCCACATCATTGCTGTATGCGTTGATTCTCACGGAAAAGTACAAGCAAGCAGAAATTATTATGCTTCAGGTAAAATGCTATTTTTACTAGCATTCTTATTCTCCTAAGATCCTTCTCTCTTATTAGAGACAGAAAGCTGAACATTTTTGACGTACTTATAGAAAGAAGTCTGTATGGTCAAAAATAATGTTATAAAAAAAATGATAATCCAATATTTTGTGCATATAAGATAGGTATGACCACATATATTTGAACTATTACATTTATAATTCAGGATAAAAAAAATGAACGAATTACGTGCCAATCGCTTTATAAAATACTAACGGGGATTAATGAATTAGGATAAGGAATCCCTCACACATCTTATACATTTATATACCACTATCAACCGGTCACTGAGGTGTGACCGACAGACGTGTTATAGTAAATGTCTTAAAGCGGTCTCATGAAGATATGAAGATGGGCCAGTCACTAGGTCTGTGTAGCAAGAAGAAAATCATACCTGAGATGTTGGATCTGGGTGTGGCTCCTTTCTTTTCTCAAGATGATCTCTTCACCCTGGTGGCATTCTGGTGGGAATCTTCATCTCTTTGTCCTCAGGGCCGCCTTTCGACTTTAGACATTTATGAAGGCATTCATGGCAGACACAAGAAAAATGACACGCGACACAATTGTAATATACATAAGGTATAACTAACTATTTTATTTTGCATTAGAGATACAATATATATTACAAAAAAAAACAACAATTTACAATTAATTTTTTACAATTAAAACTGGACAATAGGCTTTTCGAAACTGACTAACCTACCCTAACTAGTGTTGAGGGAGGGGTGGCCCCCCTCATTTACGGAGAAACAGGCTATGCGTCCTCACATCATGGTGGTCGTGCAGGAAAGAGACAGAAAGATAGCAAGGGAATTATGGGAAGGGATTTCTTTGTATCTTTACGCTCATGGACAAATTACCACCCGTCCATGCTGCAGAATGTGTTAGAAACAGTGACACAAGGAAATAGTGCCACATTTATTGTCATAGAAATCAGTGAAATCGCCTAATATTAAAAGCAATCGATTGGTGGTCTGCTCTAGTCGGATACCCACCTAGATGCACCGAGAGGAAATTTCATATGCTTCTCTAAAGTTACTTCGTTTATAATACATTTCGGTCTACATTGCATTGTAGAGACAATACTGATAATTTTATAAACTTATTTTTTAATATGGCATTAATTGCTAAGTATCATGGTTTAATTGTTCTTTAAATAGAAACTTTCATTCGTCCGATACATCAAATAATTGTTGATTTTATACGTCGTGACCTTTCTGCTTGTGCAGTAAAAAAAACTTCTAAAATACACGTTGATATAAGGCTGTATAAGGGTGTTAACTTAGGTCACAATCGAAGTTCTTTCTTAGATTAGATTAGATTTGTTTGATTTTCGATTTTCGATAATTTATCTAGGAACACTCTCAGACACATAAAGTATAGTTTTTTTTTAATTAAAAAAAGTCATCTTAGCTGTTTAAGATTACATCTAGATCAAACGCACGCATTCAGACAAACACACACGCACATAGCAAGAGTGGTTCCTATATGTAGATAAAGATACTGAGTCTTTTTTAATTCTTTCGGTGATGATTTCCTGCTTTGATGCGAGAAGACCATTGCTAGTTCTGACTGGATTAATTCCTTCCTCGGAAAACTTCCTCTATCACTATGAATCAAAAATAACTGTACTACGTGTCATTAAAAGACGACGAAATAAAACCTGTAAAACATTCATGAGTGAGATTTAGTGGAAAAGTTAGAAATCAACTTTTATTTGTACTAAATAAGTTGAATTGCAGAAAAAAAAACATTTTATGCGGCACTCTAGTTTATTTTTATTTTTGTAATTATATTATTTAGTTTTACTCCAAATCTCGATTCATGATCTATAAATATTTCAAAGATGCAGTTCTGCTTATATCTGGCTTTGACGCTTGAAAATCTGATAACATTTTCCAGACAATTATATTATCCAATTTTTATAAAGATTCGAATCGGATATATTTTCTGGATATTCAATCCAAAAATAACACTTTTTTTAAAGACAGAAATAAGCGGGGAAAATGAAAACTGTGTAAATATCTAAAAAAAGAGTCACTCATTATTTATTTCCCGAAACACATTAAAATACTTTTTGTTCGGGAACAAAGTATGAATATTGTTTACTTGATTCTTACTGAAGCGAAATGCACAAAAATGCATCAACCCCCATAAATAGCCGTTGTCCGTCATTTAATAATCACTTACGGGACCTGTGGAATTCCACAGGAGACTCATTCATATGTAATATATTGATGCTGGCGTTCTGTAGATTTTCAGTGTAAATGGGGACACTCTGATATTAAAACTACAAAAGTATTTATTCAAGCTAGCACAAAGGTCCGGCAAAGCCCCGTCGTAAAGTACACTTAAATATGATATTTTAATTCTTGCAGATTTCGTATATATTTTATAGAGATAATGTTCTATCGATTTTTATATTTTTATATATTATAAATTGCAATTTCAAAAATAAAAGAATATATCTATATGACGTGGGTGCATTAGCTTGAATATTGTGAATATATATATATATATATATATATATATATATATATATATATATATATATATATATATATATATATACAGGGTGTCCACAAACTCTGGCTACATAATCAAAAGGTTGACCATGAAGTCTGGCTACATAATCTAAAGGGTGTCCACAAAGTCTGGCTACATAATCTACATGGTGCCCACAAAGTATGGCTACATTAAGTAGCCAGACTTGGTGGACACCCTGTATATATATATATATATATATATATATATATATATATATATATATATATATCCAATAAATTTATGGCCATCGAAATAAGCGAAATCAACGATTATTTTTTTTAACAAATCGACCGATCGCGAGGTGCATCAGGAAGAAACTTACATGCCTTCCTAAAATGACTTAGCCCACAATATATTTTAGTCTACATTGCATTGTAGAGAACCTACTGGCGATTTCATAACATTATTTTATATAATTACTTAAATAAAGGTTTTAACTGTAAAAGACATTTCTCTAAACAGAAACATTGATTTCGAACACGCCGCTATCTTCTTATTCAAAACACTCTAGGATAAAGGTTTAGTATTGGATAGACGGGGAATCACCATTGGCAGTTATGGTGGAACAAGGGTATGATGTTAATTATTTTAGAGGACGACTCTATAAAAAATTATTTACCTTAGATTTTAAGACGACCAGCTGGCAAGAAGACATACGCTATTGCGTTCTACAGACTAACAATTATGAGAAAGATTTTCTACTGATTGAAGTTTTGTTTAGTTTTGGGCAGCGATATCATGTGATGGAAGTTGTCGGTGGTTGTTATAGATAGTCGAATATTTGTTGCAAAGGTTTTACAGGGAGGGACCATGGAGTGGAGCTAAGCCGATCACCTACCATAAAAGAACTGATATAGGAGAGACATTCTTGCAAGTCTCTTCTGTGATAAATAGGGAGTAGGGAGGCGAAATGGTCCTTGCCCACTAAATTCCGAAGATGGGTGTGCACCATGTGAAAGCAAGAAAAACATTCTTAAACCACAGCAGATGTTACGAAAGTATTCCTTCTTAGAATGCATTTTTCATTACTATACAGCTAGAAAATTGCGTCAAGAGTGAGATACTTTCTGGAGCAAGATCCCACCATTTTTTCAGTGATTTTAGCAACGGATCTCATAAAAGTATTACATTTAAAGTCAGGGGTAAGGTCTATCCCAGAAGAGTGTGCGAGCAGTGTGCTACTTCGAGACGGGAGCCCTCCATTTTAATGTAGATCAAGGATGTATCAGAGCTTTTGTGGTGAAAAGATAAACGTTTAGTTTTGGATGCATTAAAGGAAACTAGACATCTCTTACCCCATTGCACTAATCGCTCCATGTCAGAGGTGAGACAATAAGAAATATTCTGATCTTTGATGCCCCTAGAAGTGGTGCCATAGATAATAGTATCGTCTGCATAGATGCTGACGAATGCGCGAGGAATGTGGTGTGAGAGCTTGTTGATAAAGATCATGAAGAAGATTTTGCTCAGGATGAATCCCTGAGGCACACTAGCGTTAATATAATGAGATTTGAATGTCTGACGATGAACGAATACTTTAAAAAACCTTTTTGAGGAAAAGGTATTTTTGATTGATAGGACGTTTCCAAGATATTATGAAGTAAACATTTATAACAAACCATTACAAATGCCTTAGATGTGGCAAGGGCGTTTGTCCTAGAAACGAATTCCCCTTCAATTGATATTACCGTCATCGCATCAGCTGTTCATTTCTTAGAATGGAAACCATATTCCATGCCTGGATAGATTGTTTTGCTTAGGTTGTTAACAACTGCTCTATTTATCACGGATTCAAACAACTTACTCATGGCGCACAGGAAGCTGATTGATTTGTAATGAGATGCAGATGACCGACCTCCAGTAATTTAAAGACTAGGCATACGCCGAAGCCTTTCTTCTTGTACGCTGAAAAAATAACAAATTCACTTGTGATGTTAAGCTCTATAAGGATTGTAATTTTGGTGAAAATCGCACTGTTTCCTTTTTATGGAACTTTTTTGATCATCGATTTGTAATATTATCGGAGGAATTCTAAAAAAAAAAAGCTTATATAAGAACACTCTCAGACAAATAAAGTACATGTGTATGAAATTCGAAAAAAAATCAGTCAAGTCGTTTGGACTCCGTAGGAATCGAACGCATACATACTATGGTACTATCGTTTCCCCGGGAGTGTTACTTGGTTGAGGAACTTCTTGGCAACGCAACCAGCTCCTCGGGGGAATAAAAGATATCCAACGATATCTAACGATAGGCACATGTTGGAAACATCAACAAAAACGGGTCGATATGTCTTCGGATATAACTGGCAGGCATGGGTCGCTTCTTGTGTGTTCATTGCATCGTTAAAGGCAGCTTTCCGTCGTCGGATAACTTGGAGGAATTGCAGGCTGAAATCGAACACTTGTACAAAAATAGTGAACAAATGCATTTTTATAAATAATATATAAGTAATTTAACAGTTAACAAGTAGGAAGCATATTTAGTCGACCCATTGCTTGCACACCAAACTACTATATCCCGCACGTACGGGGTGCAAGCTTCAACTGTTTAAAACAATGAAATTATATTTCAATTCTCTCTTTCCTCATTGAAAGAGAGAGAAAGGGAGTGAATGAGAGAAATAGAGAAAGAAAGAGAGAGAGAGAACGAGAGAAAGACATAAAATAATTCAAGATATATTCATACAGGTTAAACAATGTTTTGTTTTTCAAATTATAATGTCAACATAGTTTAACATTTATTGTGCATTGGAATCATAAGCACCTGCCGGTCTTCGTGTGTCGACAGTTTTAACCTTTAAGAAAAATGTGTCCGCACTGAAATGTGTGTGTTTGTGTGTTAGTGTGTGTGTGTATGTGTGTGTGTATGTTTGCCTCCACATGAGTGCAGACCACGTTGGGCACAAAGTTTATTAATGTAGAAGCCCTAATCTCCCTCAAAAGGGACTAGACATTGTGCCACATACAAACACATACAATCTGACACACACACACACACACGCACACACACACACACAGAGTCACGGGCACACAAAATCCCTTCCATATATAAGTGGAGATACTGAATCTCTTTTAATTGTACAAATATAACGTTACGTTATGATATGCAAACACCACTATGATCTGCTTAATCTGACTGGATAAATTCTTTACCAGGAACAATTTCTCTAAATGAATTTGTTAACATGTTGTTTTTGCAAATAACCAATAAAACCTGTACTGCATATCATTAAACGGCGACGAAATAAAGTCTGTAGGATATTTATATCTGAAATTTAATGGACAAGGCATCAACTGGTCTGCATTTGTATCAAATATGCTTGGACTGCAGACAAAACATTCTATGCGGCACTCTGATTTTTTTTTATATTATACGTGAAGATGTACCTGGCGTTGCCCGGTAGAAAACGTAACGTTACATTCTGTTAAAAGATGAAATAAAATAAAACGGTAAGAAACTGAGGCATGCGAGTCAAGTACGATAACTATTAGACTAGCTTTACATGATCTTTAGAAAGTGTTTTCAAATCTCATAAAACAGTTGACAAACAGATAAAAATCTGATGACACCAAGCACCAATTTTCCGAGTTTTGACTGCTGAACAGTCGTTTTGTCAGTAGAAAAAAAAAACGATTAAAAACGCCTTTCGCATATCTGTATATACTACATACCAAATTTCAAATCTGTAAATAAAACAAAAAATCGTAGAGTATATAGGTTGAGAAGTGGCCTCAGACAGCACACAGTCTCACTTTTATAGATATGTGCATTATTTAGTGTTCCTCCAAATCTCAATTCAGATCTATATTTATACCAAAGTTGCAGTCGTGGTTATATCAGACTTTGAGGGTTGAAAATCTGATAAAATTTTCCAGACAATTATATTATCCAATTTTGATGGAGGTTCGAATTGGATACATTTTCTGTGTATTCAATCCCAAAATAACACTTTTAAGACAGAAATAAACAGGAAAATGGAAACTGTGTAAACATATGAACAAGGAGGCATTTATTATTTTCTTTCCTCGAATTACATAAAATGAGGGGGGGGTTCTCGGAAACCAAGAATGAGTATTATTTAATTGATTCCTATTAAAGCAAAATGCATTAAAATGCATCGAAATGCAGTAAAATGCTACTGTGTATAAATAGACGTCGAATGTGACCGTTGGAGTTAATTAGTAGAGCAAAAAAAAAAAAATAACACAAAACAAAATAAAAAGAACCAAAAAATAAAAATAAACATGGTTGCTATATGCAAATACCGAACCGTGAGCGAACTGATGTTACGTTGAGGGGAAAATGACTATAAAAAGGTGACGCGGGTGACGTTGGAGAGGACAGGCATCAGAGAAGACGAGCAAGTTAAGGATCACGTTTTATTCTGCAAAGTACCCAGAAATAAATGTCATTGTTAAAATAGAAGTTATTACTTGTCCTATGTTCGTTGCAACGCGTGCGTCTCATATATAAACGTGTACAACGTGAGAAATGGATCAATCTTATACATGATATCCAGATCAGTCTTACAATGGATTACTCTCCAGAGCTTCCTCTAGAGTACATTCTCATACCAAGAAAATGTATGAAATAGATTTGCGATTTAGTGAAATGTGATCTAACCTGTTCTTTCTTTCGCTAACCACACTGAAGATGTATAGCTAGACTCACTGACCTGTATAATTATGTTCAATATATGTGTACGACTGAACTTCAACCCTTACTTACACCATGAAGACATTCACACCAAGAACTCGCCGAGCAAATAAAGAACATTTTTCTTATTCTATCTTGACCAAAATCATTACATACCTTTCGTGAACTTATTTATTTCATATAACTTAATATCTGTGTAAACAAAATGCGATGAGGTTGTTTTTCAAGAGATTAAAATTGGTCGCCTTCAAGTTTAATGTAAATAAATACTTCGTATTATTTGAAATATTTTGACTACTGTTCTCATCTGGCGTGTTTTTCGTACAAGGTTTCGGTCGATGTAAACGCAGGTTATTTTCAGTTGTATCGAACTCGATAATCCGTACAGAATTTCGAACGGAATTTTATATTTTTAATAATCAACTCTTTAAAAGTTTTTCTTTTATTGCATTCCACAAATACTTTATGTTGTGACTCAGAAGGACCACTAAAGAAAACACGTACGCAGATATAGGTTATAAAAATATGTGTATCGGGAACAAAACAATATACGAAGAACAACAGTCGTAGCACATAACGCCATAATGGCGTACAACGAAGTGCTTGTGATATTCATCTTTCTCTCACAGCGAGAGGATGTGACACAAAATCGGAAAGTAGGAAAATACGCTAGCGCCCGCACAAGAGTGTCAGTGTGGCTCTCCAAAAATAAGTTTGAGTAGCCTCGTCGGCATTCCTCGACGAGGGATCCTCAGACAACAAATGATATAGCTGCTTTTCATGAAAATCAAGAGG
>NC_136514.1:24919089-24996589 GCF_053919585.1 Euprymna scolopes | reverse complement strand
CCGTGCAATCAGTTCTTCGCTATTTCTCTCCTACAGTTTAATAAATGTTGAGGTTCTTTAAAGAATAGAATAATGAATTTTTCATTAAGGCATAATCTACATGGATCGTCTAGTTCTCTACGTGTACTTGCTTGTCTTACTATTTTCGATTCGACTTTAGGCAAACTTCCCACTATCTTTAAGTTCCCAGTATTGGTTTGCGGGTGCTGTTTTCATCCGGTGTTTTTTTGTTTATGAACATACTTTTATGGTTATAATAACTGGTTTTGAAATCTAATGATGTCATAACCACGTAATATTTCTTATTGTTCGTTTTTTCTTTGGCAAATATTGTGGCCTGGTAAACTAAGCTTTTTGTTAGATATTTATTTTGTAGAGGCCAGAGCTGCATTTATCTTGTTCTTTATTAGTATTTTTATTTCTATTTCTATTAGCGTTGTCACTGTTTGGTCAGCTTTATTTACCGAATGTTTGCACTATAAGAAAGCTGTAACACTATTTTTGATCACCTGTTCTGGAAGCCATTACGATCTAAAAAAAAAAAAAACGTTTCTTTCGCCGTATTCCTGCCGAGTCTCTTTCCTCCCTTATTCTCAACCCTTAACTAACAATAATACGTGTCTTTCAAACTCTACTCTAAGTCCACATCACTTTTAAGTACCCTCTAGGTAATGCTACGTCAAACTTTGGAGGTGAACCTATTTTTAAATTATTGTTTGTGTTTTAATATATTTTTTATAAAATCATCTTAACATAAATAATTTTATCCAGTCTATATCTAACATTTATTTCTAAGTTTAATATCACCCCATATCATTAATTATAATCCTTAAGTAGTATTTGTCCTTGATAAATAGATAATTTAGTAAATGGGGTAGAGAAGGTAAAACTGGATACGCACTGATCCTAACAAGTTGTTTTTAATGTATACTTTGCTTTAAATTTACGGCTGTTATTTCAATTTATTTTTTGCCAATTTGGAAGAGAAGAAAAAGAAGAAAAACGCAATCCCTTAAAATGGCGAACCCTCTTTCCTTAATTGTGTTTTATCGGAAATAAAGTATAAGCTACCGTTTCTTCGGCTTGGCATAATTATTGACTCCCCATTTCAGATTTGATGAAAGAAAACAAAACAAAAAAAACAACAAAAACAGATGGGCATTTTTGTTGCCTTTATCCTTCAAACTTAGAAACGAACCATTACTTGTATTGAAGAGATTATATGCGCATGCGCAAAAATGCATTTCACTTTCACTTTCGTCTAAGTAAAATAGCACATTAAATATATACATAGACACATATATATATATATATATATATATATATATATAGACTCATCTTCAACCACTCCGTTATATATATATATATATATATATATAATAACGCTAGGCTGCCTTCTAATATATATATATATATATATATATATATATATATATATATATATATTAGAAGGCAGCCTAGCGTTATTCGGCCATAACATACGCTCAAATAAGATAATTAATTTATGTTATAACTCCCATCTTTTGTTTTCATACATAAAAATGCTTTACAGTGTATAAGACTTATTTGATACCAGAGATACTCAGAATCGCACCATATTTCTAAAAGAGGGGAGATATAACAGATGAGAACTATTTGGAATCAAGTCATATATATATACAGGCTCCTTCAGTCTTTAGCAGGCTAAAGATACCCACGCAGGAGTGCCTGCGCGTGAAATTTATGTGACAGGTGGTGCGCAATCTCAATCCACACTTCTCCTGAGTCGACATTGTTAAATACCAGGAGAAAGTAAAGTGCTGTTACAGGGCGACTGAAAAAATACCGAGATAAGCGGAGAGCCCATACAACGCCGAAAATTCCTTAATTGTTATTCATCTGTGAATGTTTCTCAACTTCAGTGATTTGACGAGAACCGGTGTGTCAACACGATATATATATATATATGTATGTATGTATACACATATTCATAAATATATATACATTTATCTACGCACGCAAACACACACACACACACACACATATATATATATATATATATATATATATATATATATATATATATAGTGGAAAATTTTGTAGAAAATTCAAAGACTCACTCTTTTATTACCGTTTTTTTTCCTTGATTTTTTACCATTCTAGCTGTTTCATTAGTGGGTAGGCAATTTTACGATTTATGTGTCCATAAAAATATCCTGTAACCACTAACTTCTTAAAATAATTTTCCATTCGATTTTTACAACAAAAGGTATATTTTAAACATGCTAAACATCGCATTCTGGTAAAAAGACTTCCAAAGCCATGCTTCCTCACTTCCGCCGTCTTTTTGTGTTATGTGAAGATAGTTTTCCGTTTTAACCCGTAGTATCGTATTTTTATTTTTTATATATTTTTTATTTATTTATCAATTTTGTTTTGTTTTAATCCCCCCTTTTCCTTACCTATTTGTGCTTTCTAATTATCTTATGATTTTATTTCTATATTTGCGTGGGTTTATTTTAACATTCCTGTTTTTGTTTCTGATCCCTTATTTTAAATAGGAGGTCACTCTCATTGTATCAGTTTTTATATCAAGGATTACCTCCCTTGCACCTTTTATCTTTCCTTATATTATACGTTTAATTTTTACTACATTTTTCCTAATCTGCTCTAGTGCGTGAAATTAAGTATCTCTTTCTGTGCAAACATCAGTGTATTACGTCTAATCGTTTGTTTAATACTTTTTCTTTTGATATCAGTATATGGTATGATTCTACTATACATAGACTGCATTTTTTTCGATTTACTCGATTCATATTTTTCTACTTTATCAATTATTGGCTATCTTTATTTATAGTCAGTTTTATTTTTCTTTAATTCCTTAATCCAAACTGCTGAAGTGGTTGAGTTTTCTTGTTTTTACCGGTTGTTTTCGTTATTACTATTGGTTTTGTTTTTATTTTCGTTATAGTATTTGTGATTGTCACTATTGATATGATCCTTTCTACCGTTGTTTTCATTTTTATTTACATTGTTTTTGTTTCCTTTATTCTTTGTGTTCTTTTCTTTCTGAGTTTCATTTTTAAACGATGCTAGGTAGTTACGATATCTGTCGTTAAAGCAAGTTCCGGTGCTCCCCAGATGTAATTTAGTTTCATTATTTTTTATAACTTCACATTTTTATACTACGTTTGAAGTTAAAAAGTTCCCGACATTGGACATTCAGTAGAGTTCCGGCAGTTACAATCTTTTACGTTGTTAGATGTATTTTCTGTTCTATCCCTATTTTTTAAGAATTTGTTTAATTTTGTGTTATTTGAGCAAATTATGATATTTTTTTAAGTTAGACAGTGTTTTTGTTAATTATCTTACTTAGTTTACTACCTTGCGGGAATCTTTTTTCCATAATCTTGTAAAATTCCCTCGGGATGTTATTTTTATATGATAGCTGAACGTTGGATTAAACCACGTCTGGCTCTTCGTTCTATTTTTCTTTTTAACTTCTCGTTCAGTTTTATTATGGTCTATCTTTTAATTTATCTTTTTTGTGTTTATTTCATGTTTTATTTTTTCATTTTTCTTTTTCGTGTTTTTTGTATGTTTTATTTTTTCATTTGTTTTTGCTCATTTTTCCTCTTTTATATTTCCTCATCGACATGTTGTAAGATATTACATTTGTATTGTTTATTGTTCTTTCTGTATCTATGTTATTGTTTTGAGTTTCCTTAACAAATTTAATTTGTTCTTTATATTCTGATCTAGTTAAGGCTTGGTTATAATATTCCTTGTTTAATAATTCTTCATTTTGTGTGATTTTGAATATTCTTTTTGAGATGCTATGTATAATGTATTCATACTTTTCGGATGGTTGGATTTGTTATCTATGTAGAATAGCGTTTGGTTGGGTTTATGGTAGGTTTCATAGGAGTTGTTGTCTAGATTCATGGTTATGTCTAAGAATTTTACACATTTATGGTTTAGGTCAATAACCTATTTGTTGAGTTCATGTAAAATAATGCATAATCCCGGTATAGTCCTCCTCTTAGTCCTGGAATCTTTTTATATAGTTCATTTATTATATATATATATATATATATATATATATATATATATATATATATATATATATGTGTGTGTATGTGTGTATGTGTGTTGTGTCACTATTGCATAGGACATCTTCAGGATATTAAAAGGAAAAATGCAGGAGAAGAAAAAGATCATAGACCATACGTAAATGAAAAGGAAACAGTGTTAGAATCCTACCGATATCGGGAAGGAAACTATGTGTGTGTATGGGAAGGTTGAGTTGTTCAATGTCTATATATATATATATATATATATATATATATATACTTTTAAAAATACGTTAAATAAATATGTACACCTTTTCTCTAGTCATATTTCATTTTGTTTAAATTATTTAAGGATTAAGGAAAAACGGTTAACCAGGATATGTCTTTATATTTTGTTCTTTGATTATTATTTTCCCTATAGTAGGGGCTAAATTGTAGAAGCCATTTCTTTGCGTAATAGTATTAGTGTTTAATATTAGTGCTGACTCTAAAAGTCTTCTTTTGGCTCTATCTATATCCTATTTTATAATTTTCGCATGAACTAAATTCAATGAATGATCGTGTTCTGCACAATGGAAAAAGAGTGCATTTAGGACGTTACCATTCCTTATATCTCTTCTGTCTTCGTAAAATCTTAGTTTCAATTTACGCTATGTCTCACCTATGTATGCTTGTTGGCAATCGTTACATGGGATCGAATATATACCGGCATCGGATGTGAGGGTTTTGGGAGAATGCTTGGTAGTTTTTAATGTCTGTTTTATTGTTGGGGAAGTTGTTTGTGTCAAGTGAAAACCAAGTCTATTTAGAGTGTCGTATATTTTTGTATGTTTAGTGTGGGTCGGAATGAAAAGATGTCCGTTTAATAGGGAGGGATGTGTGTTATTTTTCTGTCTGTTTCTATTATAGTGTATTTTCGTAGCTTTTTTCTTTGCGTAAGAATTGAAATAGGATGGGTACTGTAATTTTTTTAAAACATTCGTAATGTATTGAATTTCATAATTAAGATATTGGGGGCTGCATATTCTAAAGGAACGCAAGAAAAAAACAATAATCATACCGGTCTTTATTTTATCATTGTGGTGCGAGTAGTAGTGAATATAATCTTTTTTGTGTGTGGTCTTCCTATGTACTTTGAAACTCAGATCGTTTTCTGATCTGATGATGAGTATATCTAGAAAAGCCAGAGAATTGTCTTGTTCGGATTCGTGTGTAAATTTTATGGATGGTTCTACTGAATTTAATTTATTTCTAATTTGTTCTATTTGTACGTTTATGGGGAGAAAAATAAGAATATCGTCTATGTATCTAAAGTATGTGGAGTTTTAGGTAGTCGGAATTTGAAAGAGTTGGTCTCTAGCAATTCTAGAAATAAGCAAGCTAGTACACCACTAAGGGGGCTACCCATAGGAAGTCCAAGTTTTTGTCTGTAATAGGAATTATTAAACTGGAAAAAGGTTCTATCGGCGATAAGTTTTATTATTTGTATTAATGTATCCGAGGAAAAGGTAGATCGACTTTAATTTTGTTTAGGTGCTTGTGGAGTGGATTAAGACATTTTTTTTTATAGGAATATTGGTGTATAGGGAAATTATGTCTAAACTATGCATGGTTTTATTTTGTATGTCCATATTTTATATTTTATTTAGAAGGTCGCCAGAGTTTTTAATATGTGAAGTGCTGATAGTGCCCATTAATGGAGTTAAATCTGGGCAATAGCTCGTGCTAATTTATGGGTGACGCTTCTGATGTTTGATACTATGGGTTCCATAAGGGGGGTTCTTTATGTGTTTTGGGGAGGCCGTATAATACAGTGGGGTGGGATTCTATGTAATTTATCCATTTTTTATCATTTTTGATAAGTTGTATTATAGATTTATTGAATGTTTCGAGATCTTTTTGTATAGATTTTAAGTCTATCGGAGTATATGTATCTCCGTCTGCTAATAGTGTGTGCATATTTTTAGATATGTATCTTTATCTATGGTCACTATTCTACCTCCTTTATCGGCTTGTGAAATGATGATGTCTTTATTTTTTGTTAAAAGTTTTAAGGCATTAATGCATCTCTTTGGTAATGCTAATTCTTGAGGTTGGGTAGTTGTTAAAGATATTATCCCTTGTATGAAGCCCTTTGCGAAATCCAAGTCATCTTGTCTATAATTTTTTAGGGTTGTGTTCTGGTGATGTTTGAATGTTTGCCGGTAGCGAATTTAAGACCGAAGCTGAGAGCTTCAGTTTCAATGTCCGAGAGTGGTTTTGAAGTAAGGTTTAGAAAAAGGTCTGAACAACCCAACTTCCCCATACACATACATGGTTTCCCTCCCGATATGAGTAGGATTCTAACACTGTTTTCTTTTCATTTACGTACGGTCTATGATCGCTTTCTTCTTCTGCATTTTTCTTTTTAATATCCTGGAGATGCCATCATTTCATAAATTCATTCGGTTTTTCTTTTTTCAAAACAACATAACGTCAACTATCGCTGGTATTCTTATTTTATTTTTATGTATATATATATATATATATATATATATATATATATATATATATATATTGTTTTCTATGTTCCCAGATTTAAGCACAAAAACACTTCCATGGAAAATGCCGGCAACTTCAAAGTAAAAGAAGAAATAGATTACAAAATAGTGTATCTCAAACATCTGTTTCCTCCTTGCAATATTGCTTCACTAAATGGTATACAGATCATCAGAGAAATATTCGTAAATGCGTAAGCTTGAATTCTTTCCATATGAATGCCGATAAATCTGATAGTTATTTCAGATCCGCTAAGGAGAATGCATTACACGTGATTTATATACACGCGCACGCGCACACACACACATACATACATATATATATATATAATATAAAGCTGTGCGTGTGTGTGTGTGTGTGTGTGTGTGTGGTCACGAATAGGCCCCTATATGCTTGACTATTTAAAAAAAAAGCTGATTACATATAATGATAGAAGATGTATCGAGGATCAGGAATGCGTATGTTTGATCTGGCAGAACGGTGGTTCATAAAAATTGTGGGGTCTGCGTTCGCGCCTGGCCCCCAAAGTATGGAAATCAAAAAAACGTTTACAAGTGTTTTTGATATAGATGTACATAAGAATACTTTGATAAGTATGTTTCAACTTAAATAGGGATGGTATGATAAAATTGTAGGGTCTGCGACCGCGCCTGTACTCCATGGAAATATGACACAAATTTAACAAAGACTTTTCATATCTATTTGCGTAAGCATACTTTGATAATTATGTTTGAGTTTGAAAGAATATTGTATAATAAAATTATTGGGTGTTCTTTCGCACCTGACCTCCATAGAATGGAAATATGTCACAAAGTTTAACAAGGGTATTTAAAAGGGGTGAGGTACACAATAACACCTTACTTTAATCTTAATTCACGTTAGCTTTTATTTATTTTTATTAGTTGAATCATATTGTGTCGAATACATTCACCTCATTAATTCACGTTCTTATTAAAGTGAAAGCAAAAAAAGTTGAAACTTTAGACAATTCTCGACACAAATTTTGCATAACCCTGTTTTTCCTTCTCCACTTGCACGTGGCACTCTTTCGAAAATAGATAAATAGATGAATAATAAAAATAAGAACGTTACTTCTTATCGTGTCACAAGAAGGAAAAATCCTGCTCACGTGATTACGTGTCTTTTTAAAAACATTTACATAACATTTTTATTTTTATTTATATATCTGTTTAAGCTTTTTTCAGTGTACTAGAAGGAATTCAGTTGATTACAACCCTTTCTGCGTGTTCTTTACATTAAAATAGTACAACCCTGTATCCAACGGCGCAATACTATACCGTTCAATACTATAAAACTGAAACGAAGCTGTCCTGCTTTAAAAGGGTTCCATTTTCTTCTTATTCATATTTATATCGATTCCTTGCTTCTTATTCATATTTATATCGATTCCTTACTAAAGTAATTACGTGTTTACTCTTTTAATATCTCATTTTGCTGTTTCGGATCATTTTACTAAAGTAAGTAAAGCTTCATTATTTTTCCGAACTGTTTTTGTTTCTTTGTTTTTCAATATTTTGTCGAGATTATTTAGTACGAGTGTTTAGCAGAAAATCCAACAAATGACTACCCGAAAAAATAAATATACAAGAAATAAATGTTACCGTAGTAAAGAAAAGTTCAGTTCATGTTTTCTGTTGTTTTTAAATAGTTTTTAATGCTCTTTACTTGAAATAATTTCAGCGAACCGAAATTAAAACGAAATTTGAGGCGATAACTACTTAAATGAATTTTATATAAACTACATATGCCATAATCAAATATTCCTCAAGCACAAAATAACGGAACACATTAAAATATGTTTATAAATATTCCTTACGTTGACAGAACTCTCTTTAATTGTTAACACAGAATGCTCAGGTGCCCCTCCTTCAAATTGAAAACGGGGCTCTCCATTTCAAAGTCGCTGCCATTTTGATTTTTTATAACTGGTTCCTGAATTAAAAAAAAATGTTTTTACAAACTAGTTAAAAATACAAACCAATGAACTTTTCTACCATAAAAGTAACTTTTATTGACTATGGTAACATTTATTTCTTGTATATATTATTATATATATAACATTTTCTCTTTGTAAGGAAACATCATTTTGTTGGTCACTCTTGGCTACGAATGGAAACAAAGTTGATATAAAAAAATATATTTTCGCGAAAATTATGTTTATTTATTTTTGAGTATCAAAACTTATCTCTTTACAACCCCCTCCTATTTATAACCTATCATAATTTCATCAATCACAGTCTATGTTTTGTAGACTGTTTTAGAACCCACTCAACGACGGGTACTTCTGCTACTATATATATATAGCAAGTGAAATTATCCGTGTGTGTGTGTGTCTGTGTGTGTCCATTTCCCTACTAATCCACTCTGTCAATTTTACATAAAGTTTATTCAGACATGGGGCAAGCTTTTTTCCACGGTTTCAGGTCGATAATTCGGCTGACAAGGAGTCCAAATTCAAAAGATTTGACCCTTGCGGTTTCTAGAAAAATATTCAGCTAATTTTGGGTATAAAAAATTAAAATTTTACATAAAGGGTATTCAGACATGCAGCAAGCTTTTTAAATAAGTTCTTGGGAGAAAATTCGGCTGCGAAGAGGTCAAAGTTGACAGAGTTGACCTTAGCAGACTCTACCAAACTCCTCCCACAATTTTGGGTCTAAACACTTGAAATTTTAGATGAAGGTTACCTGGACACGAGTCAAATTTTTTAATATATATATATATATATATATATATATATATATATATATATATATATATATATATATATATATATATATATATATATATATATATATATATATATATATATATATATATATATATATATATATATATATATATATATACGCAGCATAATCACATTGACGCAACGGTTCTCCTCACATCACCGAAGTAAAGCTACGTTGAGCCTGGTCATTAAAAAATGGGTGACTAATTTGAGAAGTCCAGGTGCTGTATGTAGGAGGATGTCAGCACCTCCCTGCAAAAGTTGCAAAAACCTAACGTCGTCATCTCCGCTAACGGATGTATACATGCGACTGGGGACTGCTTGTGAATTTTATTTAAACTTTCTCCATATACTCCAATGAAACTTCCTCCTTTCGAAGGAAGCCGGTTAAACCCTGAATAGGGTTGGTGCTGACTGTTTTGCCCGTGCGTAAAATATGCTTAAATGTGATTTTCAAAAAAAAAAAAGAAAGTATTTTGGGTGCCATTCACTAGAATCGAAAGCCAAACTGTCGCATTCAAAGTTGGTGACGTTACTACTGTGCCAGCGTGACACGTATACCCCTTTCCCATCAACACAAGAAATTTGATGGAATGTGCTCCGATTAACTCATTGTACCTGTGACCTCCTCTACGTACATATCCCGGAAAAACATGCTTAGCAGCAAAATCATACCTCTTCACTGTTAAAGTTCCTTAATACCCGAAATCTTTTTACTCTAAAAGTTTCTTTCTTAGAACGGCTAAACTTTGAAATTCCCTTCTTACTACCTGCTTTAATGACTACTAACATGCAGAAGTTCAAATATCATGTAAACCAACATCTTGTTAATCATTCTTAGGCATCGTCACAATTAGTCCAAGTGACGAAATGCCTTGTTTGAGGTGAAGGTCAGTTATGACAACAGGACTATTGCCAACACTTTCAAAATGCATCGCCGGATTGTCAGGAATAACAGGGACGTGTCTAGAATGGTGAAAACAAATTTCTGGCCACAGTTATGATCTTTAGTGTAGTTTTAAGTGAGAGTCACATCATGCCACCTCACATCTTTGAAATCGGCTTTAAAGTCAACACAAAAGTTTACCTGGATATGCCAAAGAGTGTAGTTATTCCCTGGTGCAAGACTCTAGGTGTGGCAGTAGGATTCGCCGCCGGCCCACAAGCCCAAAGAGACCCAGACTTGGCTTCAGAAGGAGTTTTATGACTGTACCCTTTTCTCACTGGTTCTCCTTCACCCCAACCTGAAACTGCTAAACTACTTCGTTTCGCTAGACGTCGAGAAAATCACCAACATGACCTCCAACAACACCAATGCCAGCCTGACAGCCCCCATCCGCCGAGTATTCGCCGAGTTCGTGCCGGCGCTTGTGGAAAACGCATGCTCCCAGTTTCGGACACTATTAAGGCGGTGATTGAGGCTGAAGGCGGCTATGTTGAATAGATTTCAACTATAGTATATAATTAATCCGAATTGGTATTTTCAATAAAAGTTTAAAAATAAAGCTGTAGTGTGTTTTTCTTTAAAACGGCACTTTTATCCTTCCACCCTGTACATTCCTGTTGAAATTATCAAATGCCAGAAAACCTCTCATGCTAATAGCTTCGTCCAAAGGATTAGCAGATTTTGTAGTGTCCTGTTTATGGCTTTCCTGAGTGTACTACCATGCATATTTAAATGTAATGTTGACAGACACCTCGCGGAGACACTTCTCACATAAAGAGATGATCGCAATTAGAAGTCCCTTAGTGGCAATGTACTTTTTTAGAGTGAAAGTTTAAATAATAATAATTTTGAGATATGTTACATACAGGTTTATAGGCTATAAACAACCCAGCTACATTGTGAAACTGAACTTCCCCGAGACATAACGAACCCCGAGCAATACCTTCAGCAAACCCAACAATAAAGGAAATCCTATTCTTACACTGTAGAGATCCTTAGATGCTGTAAAGCATTCTACTCGAATAGCTTTTTTCCTCGGATTGCTACACTTTGGAATTCCCTCGCATGTTCCTGCTTCTCTGGCTGTACCAACATCCAGAAATTCAAGTGTAATTCGAAGAGATACCTATTTGTCCAGCTCCATAAATAGTATCACTGCAAATCTGGCCCCTGACAACAAGGTGGCTCTTGTTTCAGGTAAAATGGCAATAAAAGAAATATAAAAAAAATATCATTTAAGAAGGACAAAGCAAATATATAATATATGTGGCGACCAGATATGGTTTGAAAGCTTAAAGACTACTAAAAACTAGTGATATTGCGGTATTTGTTACTAAGCATTTGCTGAAGATCTCGCATAAGTAAACTGAATCAATGCTGCTACTGATCGCTGCTGAGAATACATATAGATTCGTACATGCAATTGTAACTAGAATGACTGCAAAAGACATGCAATTACTAATAAAACAAGTGAAGTATGCATGGTCCCCCGTGAGTGCACAGTGTACGAGGCATAAAATGACTAAGTTCAGCATTTTCCCTCCATTTAGCCCCCAAAGACCCCAGGGGATGTCTAATACTGGTGAAAATGAACAAACGGTGTAGTTTTAGGCCTTAATATATGTAAATTTGAGTTTAGCACCATGCAAAAAAAGAAATGACTAAGTCCATCATTGGCACTCCCCATTTAGTCCCAAAAGTCCCCAAGGTCTTAACATATTTAAATTTAAATTTAACACCGTGCAAAACTGCTTAATAGACATACACAGAAAATGTTGGATAAACATGGTAAAATAGTCCCCAAAATAGAGTGTTTTTATTAGCCGTAAAGAGCCCCTAGGGCACACCCAAGAGTTATCGCTTAATATAGGCAAACAAAATTATATAGAAACTAGTTAGTTACAACTTTTCAGAAAGTGTTCTATAAAACCCAAGGCATCAACTTTTTTAATAAGCACAAAATTGTCAATTTTAGCCATTTTAACCCAAAAGGCACCCCTAAGGGGAAAATCCGTTCTGTTACTTTTTTTTATTCATATTATGTTTAATGTTTGTGCGACATTTCTAAAAATTCCAAGGCGTGGTTATTGAGAAAAGTTGGACAGACGCACGAACGAACAAACGAACGAACGAACAAACGAACGACCGAACGAACGAACGAACGGACAAGGGTGAATTTACAGGTCCACCTTCCTTTTGTCGGGGGACCAACAAATTGTAATAGACATAAGTTTACCTTAATTTTACAATGAAACCAAAGAGAACCAACATTTGACACGTTAATCAACGGTAGCGACCGCGTTTCACACGATCTGCCGACTATTTACTCATTACTTGTCAAGCCAGCCATGATGTCTCCCTTTGAGTTCCACACTAAAGCATTTATTTTCTAATAGTATTCCGTCTATGTGCGCCAATAAATATCTGCTGTTTAGATATTTAGAAACATTGTACAACGTGTTTATTAATACAGGGTGACCCCAAAAAACGGGCCCAACTCTAATTAATAAAGTGTACACGGGGCCCGTTTTTTTATCACCCTGAATAATATCTTTAAGAGCAATATCTTCGAATTGCGTTGTTGGGACGTTATAATCACCAGAGTACAGCAATGTTGATTTCTGATATGTCTCGCGCAAAAAGTATATTTGTTTAGTGTAGTTGCGTGGTTTTTGCTACCAATTCGAGTAATAAACTAATAAATCGGCCTTCGTATTATTTGGATTCATCAGAATACTTTCCTCATCTTGAGTGTATTTTCACAACGTTTCGGTCGATGTAACCTCCGACCTACTTTTTTTTTTTACACAGTGATCACCACTTATCAAGGCCCGGAAGCCACTCAGGGATAAGGGTTATTGCAAGTACATTACGTTAGTGTGGAGATTTGATGAAGTGTTTACTTAAGGGGGCGATTCATTAGGAATTTGTTAACGTTGGACTTGAACACGTCGAATTTGTAGTTCGGTGGAAAGCAGGCAGACGGAACAGAGTTCCACAAGCGTGCAGTTCTAAGAAAGAAGCTTTGTTCATGGAATCCGCGTTTTGATTTAGGCACAGATAAAGAGTGGGGGAAACTTTTGACAGTGGATTCAGATAGACGGGTGTTTTTCGTGAAAGATTGGCGAGGGGGGACCAGAGATTGAAGTTCAGACGAGCACCTGCCATGGAAATAACGATAAAACAAGGATAGGCTCGCAATGTCCCTTCTGTGGGAGAGAGGTTGCAGGGTAGAGAAAAGGGCATCCCCTACTAAGCTACGAAGTCTATTTTGTACTCTGTCAAGGCAGGATAGGCTGTTTTTAGCAGCTCCTGCCCAGATATGGCAACAGTATTCCATCCTTGGACTACTTGGCTTTTATATAGATAGAGAATTGCATCAGTAGTGAGATATCTTCTGGAGCGGTAGAAGGATCCCACCATCTTTCCAGCGACCTTGGCAACAGACTTGATGTACGTGTTCCATTTCAGATCAGGAGTAAAGATCAAACCCAGAAGTTTATCAAAACACGGGGCCTCACCCAGACGAGTGCCATCCATCACAATTGATGCCAGCTGGGGATCAGAGCGTTGATGATGTAAGGATAGGAGTTTGGTTTTAGATGCATTAAAGGTAACCAGCCACATCTTTCCCCATTGAACCACGCGCTCGAGATCAGAGGAGAGAGAATCAGAGAGAACTGTCATTTACAGCCTTTGATGTGTTGCCGTAGATGATCGTGTCATCAGCATAGATGTTAACGAATGATTTAAGTATGTGTTTAGGGAGGTCATTGATGTAGATAAGGAAGAGAGTTGGGCCCAGGATTGACCCCTGAGGGACTCCAGCATTTATATTGCAGGCCTCCGATTTTTTTTTTCAAGTGTATATTGTCGACCTCAGGAATATTTCAGTCAATTTCGACGGGATTTCGAACGGAACAGCAAGGACTCGTGGCGCAATGGTTAGAGTACTAGAAAAAAAATCAATTGTGAAAAAGAGTATTCTCATTAAGGTTTAAGGTTCAATTCTCAGAGTTGTCGACCAAAAAATACAACTGCGATTTACTTAGGATATTTATCCAGTCATGGCTGAGGGAACGAGAGCACGATACCCCGTGAAATTAATAAAGGGTTCTCTTTAAAATTCTGTCCAAAATCACGAGTTCGACAGAAACATTCCCAAGTTCGACAAGATACACTTAAAGAAGGTCGGCGGTTACATCGATCAAAACATTGCGATAATGAAACTCAAGATTAGAACAGCAGTTTGATGAATCGAAATAATACAAATAAGCAATCTTCATCTAATAAATTAAGAAAGATAATAATAAATCACCTTACTGAAAAGGTGTTTGTGGTCAGAGCTCGTAATATCCTTAAGCCTGAGGATTACAGCTTATCTACCGACATCTCCGTCAAGCTGCTTACCCAGTTCATATTCATGGATTAATTTCGATTTTTATACACAGTGTGTCGTTTTACAATTTTTTAACATGCAATCTGCTCTGATGAATGCATAATACTGGTTCCAGGTGAGCATTGTATGAAGATAGCGGTTTCAATCCTACCCAAAGCAGGACAGAGGATTAGTTGGCCAAAACGCATGGAGACAACAACTATTGAAGGCAGTAATTACTGAGTATACAGTTAAGAGACTCAGCATTCCTATCCCGTCGCGGTTAACCGCCTACAGAAGGCCAGAGGATGAGTTGGCCAAAACGTGGCGAAACAACAACTATGAAAACGAGGATAACAGTTCGCAAATAAATACAAATGAAAATAAAATAATAATATATAATACTAGTTCCCTTTTGACATATATACTCCTGACCAACGTGACGAGCAAAAAACAAAAAACAAAAATCACACTTTGATGTCACTAGATGCCAATTGTTTCTTGTACCGGTCTTCATAACTTTGTAATTTTCATCTTTGTTTGCTTGCCCCCCTCTATGCACTAATATGCAGAAGTTTAAATGTAACACGAACAGATATCTTGCTACTCAACTCGCCACTACCCCTATTTTAGATATGATTACAAAGAGTCGCCCCTTACATACATGGGATACATATTGCCAATATGCCGAGCTTGTGTTAAAAAAGACGTAAGAACAAAAGTTTAATATTGTTTGGATATTAAATTTTTACACACCTTCAACCCTAACAAGGTATTTCGTCACTTGGATGTTAGAGGCTACTAATGGCGACCATGCCTGAGAAAGATTAACAAGATGTTGGTTTCCGTTACATTTGCACTTCTGCATATCAGTAGTCATCGAGGCAGGTAGCAGGAAGAGAATTCCAAAGTCTAACCGTTCTAGGAAAGAAGCTTTTAGAGTAAAAGCTTTCTTGTATAACAGTGAAGAGGTGTGATTTTGCTGCTCAGCATGTTTGTCGAGGATATGTGCGTAGAGGGGGGCACAGGTGCAATGAGTTCATCATAGCACATTCCGTCAAAGTTCTTGTTAAAAAAGAACAGGGATGCAACAGTGTGTTGATGGGACAGGGGTTGAAGCCTAGCTGACAAAGTGATGCCTATTCGATTATAGGCTCTTTTTTTAGCCCCTATCCAAAAGAAAGAGATAACTGATAGATGCACCATCCCTTATGTGACAGTAATCCTCCATGCATAAGCGAATTGTAGCTTTGTAGAGGTATAGGTACTCGCAAGTGTGGGTAGTTTTCTAGCACAATAGAGGGATCCCACCTTCCTTGCAGCAGCATTCACAATGTCCTCAATGTATTTGCCCCAGCACATATTTCCCGTGAATATTAAGCCGAGGAGTTTAAAGAAAGAATTCTCAGGTAGGGAGTTATTTGTCATAGATATCCATGTTTCGACCTATGTTTTATGTCTACCAGGACCTAGCTCTGAGAGAGTATATGCAAAGATGTTTATTAAAAGAATGGTAAAGAGGATGATCATCATGGATATATGGCGACCAGCTAAGGTTGCGATAAGAAATACATGTTTAAATATTCAGAAACACCGTACAACGTGTTTATTAATATCATGTCTTTATTAAAAATAAAACAAACTAGCCGCCAGCCAGGCATTGCCTGGTCGGACGAAACGCTTAAACATGATAATTTAATGCATGCATATTGCGGATGTAATATTATAGAATCAATCCTATATTGATTATCATATATTACTAGTTCTGGTTTTCGTAAAATCTGCCCTTGCTACTTGGACTAATTCACAAAATAAATAAAAAAATTAAAATAATAAAATACTAATAATGATAATATCCTTGATCAAATTCAGTCTGTGTATGTTTACAATATCACGTCAACTGATATTTGAGCTTGATGATGAATGCCCTTGAAAAGTCACTTCTAATTGATGTTTAGTTTTAAAATATGCAAACGAGGAAACGATTTGCGTCAATTTTAAATAGTACCTCTTCTTATATCGTAAATTGGACTCATTAGTAAGAAAAGATTAAAATGAAATTGTGAGGTAGGCTCGAGCTTGAACAGAGGATCCTTCGATCTGTAGTCGAATGCTCTACCAGTGAGCTATATCTCCAGATTATAATAAGTATATTTTAAAATGATTTGCTGACATTTTATTATCTCCCTTGGCATGTGTGACGTAAAATATTTTCCTGAAAAAATTATTCTTTTTTTTTTTACACAGTGGTCACCACTTATCAAGGCCTGGAAGCCACTCAGGGATAAGGGTTATTGCAAGTACATTACGTTAGTGTGGAGATTAAGTGCTTACTTAAGGGGGCGGTTCATTAAGAATTTGTTAACATTGGACTTGAACACATCCAAGTTGTAGTCAGGTGGGAAGCAGGCAGACGGAACAGAGTTCCACAGGCGTGCAGTTCTAAGAAAGAAGCTTTGTTCATGGAATCCACGTTTTGATTTAGGCACAGATAAAGAGTGGGGGAAAATTTTCACAATGGATTCAGCTAGGCGGGTGTTTTTCGTGAAAGATTGGCGAGGGGGGGCCAGAGATTGGAGTTCAGATGAGCACCTGCCATGGAAATTACGATAAAACAAAGATAGGCTCGTAACGTCTCTTCTGTGGGAGAGAGGTTGCAGGGTATAGAAAAGGGCATCCCCCACTAAGCCACGAAGTCTATTTTGTACTCTGTCAAGGCAGTATAGGCTTTTTTTTATCCATAAGGGAGTAAAGCTATTTTTAAGATCGGATTTTTTCGATTTTCGATACTTATCGAATGAATTACTTTACAAAACATAGAAGAATGCTGCCAGACATATGAATTAGCTTTGTGTGAAATCTGCAAAAGATAGGCACAGCCGTTTCGGAACATATGAGGAAGGAAGTCACACACACAGATTGACTTTATATAGTCGCAGAAATATGTTTGAATTGCCTCACGTAGGGACATTTATAGTAAGGTAATATCTATTGCTCTACAAAATGAGAATACAGCAATGTTTCTTATATGTCTCGTGAAAAGATTATATTTGTTTGGAGCAGCTGAGGGATATTGGCTAACGATTCGATTAATAAACTAGTAAATCGCATTACTGGACGGATGTTTGTGGTCGGAATTGATAATATTCTTAAGTCTGAGTTTTAGGGCCTATCTATCGACGTCTCTGTTAAGCTGTTCAAGCAGTTGGCATTTATGGATTAACTATCCAGTCATATTTTTGTGGAGAGAAACCCAAACGTACTCATGTTGATTGCATCAGTTTCATAAAGATAGTCTTTATATTATGTAACTAAGAAGAATAGCTGTGCCGAAACGAGTAAAAGTAGTTTACGGAGCAGAACATTTTGGCATTATTTTTACGTTTCATTACAAAATAATTGACACTAGCTAGCTATAGTAAACTAGCCTGGGTGCCCGGCTTTACCCGGGTGTTTGAAGGGGTGTGTTGAGCAAATAAAAACCCCAAAAAACGTTGCAGTGGACAGGCAGGCTCAAACCCGTGACGCGAATGTGGAAAAGAAAGTGGGGGTGTTGTAAGGGTGTTGGTTGAGGCAAAAATAGACAAAACAAAAATCAAAGAAAAAACAGTAAAATTGCCAACGCAAAAAAAGGAGAAGTAAGCAGGCTCGAACCCGTAACGCGTAAGAGGAAAAAGAGGTTAACAAAACCTGTCTTATCGATGTGCCTACCATGGTTGTGACGTCACGAGCAGTCGAAATAATACCTTTTATACAACGTCGTTTACCCGAGCTTTGAATGACTTGCGAAAACTGCCAGCGAAAAAAAAATGTACAAAAGTGCTCAGTTAAGGGTGAAGGGTTTAATGTTTTTGTCCAATTTCTAGACATTTATCATCCGAAGGGGCGAGCTTCAAAATGATACCGATGTCTTGAAAAACCCTCGCTTCCGTCGAAACTATTATAGAGACATTTTTTTACACAGTGATTACCACTTATCAAGGCCCGGAAGCGACTCAGGGATAAGGGTTATTGCAAGTACATTACGTTAGTGTGGAGATTTGATGAAGTGTTTACTTAAGGGGGCGGTTCATTAGGAATTTGTTAACGTTGGACTTGAACACGTCGAAGTTGTAGTCCGGTGGAAAGCAGGCAGACGGAACAGAGTTCCACAAGCGTGCAGTTCTAAGAAAGAAGCTTTGTTCATGGAATCCGCGTTTTGATTTAGGCACAGATAAAGAGTGGGGGAAACTTTTGACAGTGGATTCAGCTAGACGGGTGTTTTTCGTGAAAGATTGGCGAGGGGGGACCAGAGATTGGAGTTCAGATGAGCACCTGCCATGGAAATAACGATAAAACAAGGATAGGCTCGCAACGTCTCTTCTGTGGGAGAGAGGTTGCAGGGTAGAGAAAAGGGCATCCCCCACTAAGCCACGAAGTCTATTTTGTACTCTGTCAAGGTAGGATAGGCTGTTTTTAGCAGCTCCTGCCCAGATATGGCAACAGTATTCCATCCTTGGACGTACTTGGCTTACATACAAACATACATACATAATTTATACATACATTTAAACAGACAGGTGAGATTTATATTATAGATGTAATAAAAAAAACTTACACAACATAACAAATAAAAACACAAAAATACTTTATATTTTTATTTATTTACTAAAAATATAATTTAATTTAATTATATCCATCAACTATTTAATATATCTCTAACATGCTCTCTCAATATTATTTTATATTGAAATTGTTTGAGACAAGGCATGGATCCATTTGATGTAAGAGGAAAATAGGAACGAATGATGATTATCGCAAAGAGAAAATATACCAATTTACTTTAGTCTTCATGATACCGATGCTGTCTGTAGGAGAAAACCAGAGAAGAGGAAGAGAGGCTCATATGTTTGCATTTCTTGGAAAAAAAACTATTGGAATAGTAAGGTGTATTACAATAAGGTATCAACACATCGGATTAAAGAAGACTATTAAACCAATGAATAAAACGATTTTGGATAAAGAAAGAAGGGGGTAGATCAGACAATTCTTTAAGATTCATGTCTTAATAGTATTTATGGAAAAAACTAAGATCAGAGGATCACATCTGTGGGAGGGATGTCGCAGAGAAGAAGAAAGGGTAAGTTCAATTAAATTACAGATATGTTTCTGCACTTTACCAAGAAGGTCCACGTCAGACAGTGATTCAACAGCCTAAATATGACGTCAGTACTCCATATATGATCTGATAGTAGACGTGTAGACATGGAGAAAAGCCATAGGTGTGAGAAGGTGTTTTAAGCGATAGCAAGGACAGACTGTACGAAAACCAGAATTAGTAATAGATCCAATATGTGAAATTCAAGAACACATTGATGAGTAAGAAAGATCAAGATGTTTTAAAGCCGATTTCAGATCGAAGGCGGAGCCATCCCTAAAAAAAAAAAAAAAAGACACGCCTACGATTGAAAGACTAGAGTGTAGTCTTTGCAAGATTAAATTAAACAAGCCGTGTATATCACCAAATCAGCTCAACTCCTGCATCAGCTGTATATTTAAACTGATCTAAGGAAAAGTTTGGTGGCTTATTATACAGTCTGTCACGTTTATGCTTCAACTATCGTTTTCAACTCATTGCACATGGATTGGATAGACACAACGTAAGTAAACTCGTTCTTGTTAAACGTAGTAATGCTTAAGGATGCTAGTAAATGAACTACCGATACGAAAAATGATTGATGCAAGATTTGCTTCCGAGTTACATCTTGCGTAAAGTAAATGAAAAGTTATTCGACGGAAACTAATGCTCGTGAATATGTTTGAGTTCTAAAAAATCTAAAATAGTATTCCGCCCCAGGCTAATACTGCGCATGCGTAAAAACTGCCGTCGCCATTTTGTTTATTCTGATTTTATATTTATTTTTATTTATATTTTATTTTGTAAAGTGTTAATCTGCGCATAAGGATTAAGTACCTCTGGCCCCAACTGTTTTTTCTATGTCTACCTTAGTTCGAGCGAGAAAGCAATGCGAAAACGCAATCACAGGAGAAACATACATATGAAGTGGAAAAAAGAAGAAGTAAGCGTTACAAATGAAATAAAAACGTACGCTCGTATGTATAGGCTCGTATGTGAAATCATTTCACAAAACACTTTGTATTTTTTCATCCATTCTTTGCATTTAACTTATTCGATCTTATTCGTAGGAAGTGAGGTTTTAGCAAACAAAGTAGCAAAAGAATAAACAAAAATATATGTTTGGACGCGGCGTAATCTTTCACTTTATACTAAAGAACAATGTTTATTCATGTGTATATTTTTATATAAAAAAATAGAATATAACTTTTCCTCTTACAAATAATGTTACCAAGTAAAAAGTGGCTTTACCTTGCCACAAGTGGTGAGGGAATGCGAAAAAGCAAATACTAGTTATGGTCCCCTTTTTGCCTAACTTTCGCAAAAAAATACATGACTAGCAACAAAAACTATAACTAATTTTCTCCACTCTCTACCTGTGACTAAATCTAACCGCAGATTCAATGAACAAAGCTTCTTTCGCAGAACTGTCCGCCTTTGGAGCACTGTTGTGCTGGAATGCTTCCCGTTGACTACAACATGGTAGCCTTCAAATCTTATGTAACCCAGTTCCTCTTAAGCCGTCCTATTAAATAATCAAATTCTACCCAATTTACTCCATAAGTCATTACTATACGATCACGTTACATATATTAACCCTTATTCTCGAGTGGCCTTCGGGCCTTGATAAGTAGTGATTTCCAAGTAATAAACCCTGCTACCTGAAATCATTTTAAATAATAATACCTTACTCTCAAGAAAATGTTAACGATGTTCATGGCATGCGACGTTTCAGTTGATATATCATATAATACATATACTAGCAGGCCGCTTAAAGTTGCCCGGTCGTAAAATACATATGAATATGATAGTTTAATTATGCGATTTGGTATTTGTTATTATAGAGCTATTGTCTATTAGTTATTATATTCCACCCAACATATAGTACTAATTTACACATATATGACTTCGTTGCCATCGGATAGAATTGAAACCAAAACATTTAGCTCTTACAGCGTTGTTCACTGCTAGTCAATATTTTGCAGTCAATATTTTATACATATAAATGCATATGTGCGCATGCGTATTAAATACATATTACTTTGACTTAAGCTTGCCAAGTCCCATTTTTTTTCAATTCAGACCACTAGTATTTTTTTTTCGTTTAAATACCAAATCGAATGTTTTCCATGCTGCTGGGCCCTTATATATATATATATATATATATATATATATATATATATATATATATATATATATATATATATATACCAAGTTTGCAGTCTTAAAATTAACAGAGGAGTTTAATAGAGATCGTTTCACATACACAAGGCAAGTTCACACACACATACACAGACGCACACACATATATATATAAATATATATATATATATATATATATAGGGAGAGAGAGAGAGAAAGAGAGAAAGAGAGGGAGAAAGAGAGAGAAATTAAGAGTGAGATAGAGATAACTAAACAAAAACAGTCTCTGTATTTCGAAAAACAGGGCTTAAGAGAGTTCGGTAAGTAAACGACATAGACCCGTTTTTAGATTCGAAACTGACGGTACCAATATTGATCTGCTTTTGTGTCTTGCATACTAATTTACCGTGAAATAATCTGCCAATACTGGAATATAAATGTCAAGTTCAACAGATTACATTGTGACCTTTATGGATTCTCTTTACTTATACTGCGAGTTTTTTTTTTACATTTCAGATAAACTATTCGAGGCCTTCAAAATCATACAGTACCAAGCGTCCTATACAGTTATGCATACTACTGTGTTAGCCATGCTCTTTCGATGCGCGACCCAGAAGTGCATCTGACAACATGATTAAAATTCAATGTTTATAAAGGCAACGCAACATCACATTTGCTGAAAAAAAAAGGCTAACTTGCCATCTTTGTGCCATCTACACACATCTCTTATCTCCGTGATTTTATAGATGAACAAAAAGCTCTTCATTAAGATATGGCACAGCACCCGACCGTGCAGACAATTGTGGCTGTTAGTGAAAAATCTGATTACGCTGGTGACTCGGATAGTCGCAACACATTTCTGGATTATGTTGCCATCACCATCAGCGCAGAACGACAAAGAAGCAATGTGAGTGCAGTAATATCCTGTCTTGTTTCTGTAACTTTATTGTTATGTTTGAAGGTAATCAATAAATTGCAGACACGCATATGTAATTAACGCTTTCATTCTCACTTGCAACTTCTCTCTCACAGACGTGATGTTGGTATCCTTACTCTTTTTTTCTCTGTTTTTTTTTAAATTTTTAGAATTGTCTTATCTATTACCTGCTCCCGTTTGTCTTAGCTTGTTTGACCTGTTGGTCTAGCGATCTCTATTAAGTTGTTGTCGTTTTTTTTTTAAATATCTCATTTAAATACAGCTTCCTATTGCAGTAACTTCTTTCCATGAACTGCAAGATTGTGGACCTCCCTCCCTGGTCACTGTTTTCCTTCTACTTACAGCTTTGCAATTTTAAAGACTAAGCGCAATAGGCATTTATCTGTCTTTGCAATAATCAGCTTCTATTCCTGTTAGCCTCTTACATCAAATTGCTTCATGCCTTGTCCCGAACGATTTACAATAAATTAAGCATTAATAGACACCAAATCGTCATCGTTGTCGTAATAATCATCATTACATCCCATCTCTCATCATTGTTTAAATGGACACGGCATGATATGATAATTTACGTATTGCACTTCACTTTAAAATAAACCCCGAACGAATATATTTTTTAGTCCCTGAGGTACACACTTTATGAAATCCTGAAACTTAGAATCAGTTTTCTGACATTTTTTTTAATAAGTTGCGAATTGTACCGTATGATTTCATAAGGACCTCATTTTTTCCGGAGTTATGAAAAGTAAATGAGATAGAATAGTTTAAAAAGGGAAACGCCCACGACTGAAATATTGAAAATGTTTTTCTCCAAATATCTTCGAAAATTCTGTTCAAACTCTTATGTTTCAGCTGTTTACAATCAATCAATACTTCACAACTAATCCATCTTTCCAGCTTTCCGTGTCTGTTTGAACAAACGCGTAGCATGTCAATAAACACCGCCATTTTTGTTTGCACAAACAAGCACGGTCGGCGCGACCGGTCTTCAGAAATTCTAAAACGGTACTCCGCTACAAAAATACTTCTCCATATTAATAACATTGTGTATATGTGTCCTGTGCCTCTTTGTAATTTACGACTTGGTTTTATTTACTACTGGCCTAGCTCTGTTCCGTTGTTTCCCTGCAATCCCGAACTGAGTCCCGATATTGCAATGCTGAAGCCAAACCCAGAATTAATGATACAAAATACTACATCAAAATATCAATACGACGATTAATAACAGAAACTTTTAATACAACTTATTGCTTCTTCTTCTTCTTCTTCTTCTCCTTCTATTATTAATAATAATAATAATAATAATAATAATAATAATAAAATATCATATGTAAGCGTATACAACTCCTTGAAAAATCGGGCGCTCTGCCCCGTATTTAATATTATCGAGATACTTCTCTACTGATTATTATATTGTACCCACTATATACTACTTATTCTAAAAGTTATACATATATATGTGTGTATGTGTGTATGTGTATGTGTGCATGTGTATGTATGTATGTATGTATGTATGTGGGTATGTGTGTGATAGGGGGACATTGTTTATGTCTGCTTACATTATTATAGAGACAGGTCTCTACATATTATTATATTGTACCCAATATAAACTACTTATTCTAAAAGTTATACACACACACACATATATATATATATATATATATATATATATGTGTGTGTGTGTGTGTGTGTGTGTATGTGTGTGTGTGTGTGTGTGTGTGCTATAGGAGGACATTGTTTATGTCTGCTAAAAACCCAGTGGAAATATCAATATTAAAATCAAAACTACTGAGTCTCTTAACGATAAGCGACCTTTTTAAATATGGCTGTCAGGTGAAGGTAATTTTAAGATGCACGCTCTCTGCTGTCATTGTCTGTTCCCAGCAAATCACATCGCATCCCACCAACAACGGAAACGGCGTGAAAGGAACGACAAAATCGTGCTGATTCATGGCCAATTTAAAACGTTGTCAGGAATTATTCGTGGCAGGACAGGAAAGATTTATGCGATTCACCGCAGCCTTCTCACGCTTGTTGCAAAGCATTTGCGTCTTATTTCTTTTTAATTTGACTTTTTTTATGTGTTTTTATTTAGATAGAGGTTAACACAGGAAGAATATGGATTGAATATATCTCAATAATTCTAATATAAATAAAAAAATACTGCTGCTAAAAATATATCGCAAAATTTGAGTTAATTACCTTATCACCTCAAAAGAATGTGTTGCCTCTACATCAGATGGGCTCACACCAACGAGACGTAGAGGATGTGGAAAGGCTGATGAGGTAGAGCACTCATTGCCTCCTTCCATTTCGAAAAACAATGGATATCCCCTGCTATGGTAGCTACGCGTGTAACTGCGAGGAAAGGATTGCAAAATATCCAACCATACCTCTATTGAATCAGCACTGCGGGAGTCCAGTTACAATAAGTCTAGGACGACTGAAAACACGCCGAGATAAGCGGAGAGCACATACAACACCAGAATCCAGGTAACCCAACAGGTTATTGCCAATGAGTGAACAGTTAAACAAAGACAATAAATAAAGAGAAGTAGTTATACGTCACATATGATATGCAACACTATCAGAAACATTTCGGTGACACAAGCTAAAATTAAACGCAAAGCGCAAAAAGACGAATTTATTTGTGTTTGAAAACGCAAAATCAAACCAATGAAGAGAAAATGCTCGAGATTTTTTTCTCTGTGTTATTGCCGTCTTATTATACAGCGAGAGGGGCCGTCATACAAAAAGCATTATATAAGAAATGATAATAAAAGATTTTTATGAGTCACCTAATCATAAACAAAATGAAAAGCCTCATGCGTAGCTCCATATATTTGCCGATTACGGATAAGGATATCACAAACGTAGTACACTTATGCAAGAGTTTTACCTGGACGAAAAAAAAAACACAACTAATCACGGTTAAACCATGTCGCCAAACAGACCAACCGCAGTCTAAAATTCATAAAGATTTCACAAGGCCATCGGATAATTAATATTACATAATTGTGGTGTGCAGCTACAAAAATGTGAGGAAAGCCTCCAAGGGATCCATGATAGAGGTATTTATAATTTCGTCCGTGAATTATTTGCCCAGTTGTCGGCTGATTAGTAAACTACAGGTCAATCTATGTAAAGACTTCAATGATGTTTTTGCAATTTTCCAATGTAATCATATACCAACTACCCAGTCCCACCCGCAATCAAATGGACATGCGTGACGCTTCTGTGGCCACGTTGGAAATATTACAAAAAAAAAACATGCGACACACCTACAAAAGCGACAATAGTTTCTACAGGTTTATCATATCATACCTAATGTTAACACACCATCAGCAGTATAACCAGTGGAGAATATGTGTCAGTGAAAAATGAAACCTGTATTTGAAAAAAAACCATTTTGCCAAGGCAAAAACGACCTTTTTTGCTTAAGAAACGCTATAATAAAGAAGAAAAAAGTCTTCCAACAAAATGTAAAAATCAATACAGCTGTTGGGGAAGTATGCACAATAGAAAAAAGAATCAGAAATACGGTGTACCTCATTCAAGGTCTTAAATTATCGTATATAATACACTTTAATCAAATAAGGGAGCGCCTGTTAGATGAGCTAAACTGTCATCTTACGAAGATGAAAAGGTCTTTGCGATAATATATGATACATTCGTCATCGAACAACCAAACGTAGGCCCTGAACGTCGCCGATTAGGAAGGAAAATTAATATTTACGAATCCTTTTACTAGCGATCCCAAAAGGCAAATTTAATAGACCTCCTTGCGGAGTAAAGGCGCGGGTGGGAGTGTTATGAGATATAACTTCTAAAAATGATCATCCCATAACAAAAAATCGAAAACAGTCATCGGGAATTAATTAAGATTCATATTTACAAGAATATGCAAATTAGATTTTTTGCAAATGAATGCAATTCCACGATCCAGATATAACACAGTCGTATTTCCCTTTGCAATAAATCGAAATAAGGACCCTTAATTTGAGTAACAATACACACAAAAAAATTTATAGGAGTACATATATATATATATGTATATATATGTATATATATGTATATATATATGTATATATATATATATATATATATATATATATATATATATATATATATAAAAATTCGTTTTTCTTTTGTGTGTATTGATATAAATATTAAAACCCCTCTTTTCGATTAGTATTTATTTGTTTTCCAACCTGAGCCAAATATGACACGAGGTCGTTTTTAATGTGGGGTTAAACCAGCTACCCGAAAAAAAAGCACTTTGGTTGGGACCAAAAATAATACTTTTTTATGGGAGGAGTGAAGGAGTAATGAGGACTAGCTCCCCGGGGAGTAGGAAAGCTGGATAGTGACAATTGGTAAGAAGGGTTGCCCCTACATTGACCAAGGTCTCATATGTGGGGGCAACCCCACATATGGTCTTTGCTTGCAGTATCTGCCGGAACAGATGGTATTTATTTGCTCCCCCACTGAGCAAATTAGGCACAAGGCCGATTTTTAATGTGAGGAGTGAAGGGAGGGGGAAGGGGAAAAGGGGACCAGCTCCCGAGAGGTGGGAAATGGGAGCTGGTTAAAGGTCAGACATGTGGGGTTGCCCCCACATCTGGTCTTTGCTAGTCATAGCTAGTCATAGCTTGCAGTATCTGCCGGAACAGATACTACACTTTGATCTTGGCCCGAAGGCCAAGAATAAATGAAGAAAGGCACACCTCTTTTCTATTTAATGTATTTATTTGCTTCCCCACCAAAGCAAATTAGGCACAAGGCCGTTTTTAATGTGGGGTAAAAACCAGCTTCCTTAAAGTAGGCAAAAAGGGAGCACTCTGGTTACCAAAAATAATAATTGTCCCAGTAAAGAGGGTTTCCCATCCATTGACTGGTACAAATTATCTTAAGTGCAGCATCTGAAGAACAGATACTACACTTTGATCCCGGCCCGAAGGCCAGGAACAACAGGGTATTTATTTTCTCCCCCACCGAGCTAATTAGGCACAAGGCCGATTTTTTTAAGATGAGGGTGAAGAGGAAATAGGGACCAGCTGCCCGGGGAGTAGGGGAGCTGGATAGTGACAATTGGTATGTTGGGTTCCCCCTACATTGACCAAGGTCTTATATGTGGGGTTGCCCCAACATATGGTCTTTGCTTGCTGTATCTGCCGGAACAGGGTACACTATGATCCTGGCCGGAAGGCCAAGAACAACAGGATATTTATTTGCTTCCCTACCGAGCATATTAGGCACAAGGCCGTTTTTTAATGTGGAGAGATTAGGGAAATGGGGACCATCTCCCCGGGGAGTAGGGGAGCTGGATAGTGACAATTGGTATGAAGGGTTTCCCCTACATTGACCAAGAACTTATATGTGGGGTTGCCTCCACATATGGTCTTTGCTTGCAGCATCTGTACAGCAGATATTACACTTTGATCCCGGCCATAAGGCCAAGAATGACAGGGTTTATATTTGCTCCCCCACTGAGCAAATTAAGCACAAGGTCGATTTTTAATGTGAGGAATGAAGGAGACCAATTCCCCGAGGAGTAGGGGAGCTGGATAGTGACAATTGGTATGAAGGGTTGCCCCCACATTGACCAAGGTCTTATATGTGGGGCTGCCCCCACATATGGTCTTTGCTTGCAGTATCTGCCGGAACAGATACTACACTTTAATCCCGAAGGCGAGGAACGACAGAAAAAAGGCCCCCCTCTTTTCTATTTATTTAAAAAGAAAATACAATTTTCTTATATATGGGTTGTGGAATTGCATTCACTTACAAAAGATCTAGCTAATTTGCATATTCTTTTAAACATTCATTTTAATTAATTCCCTATTAGTTTTTTCAGTTTTTCTTATGAGATGATTATCTTTAGTTTACATTTACGTGTAATTATATTCATGCAGATATTCTACATGATTTATACTTGCGTAATATTTGCGTAAAAATTTACAGTTCGCACAAAATTGTTTCCATAGATATTTATCTCTACGTATATATTTTTCTTTAATCCATCTATCTATCTATCTATCTATCTATCTATCTATCTTTCTATAAAAGTGAACGTGTCTGTGTATCTGTCTGTCTGTGTATCTGTGCGTCTTTCTGTGTGTGTACATTTCACTACGCATTAACTACAGACTACAAAATTTGATATACAGGGTATTGAGATTTGGAAAAAAATCTATGTGATCGGTTTTGGGCTGGAAATTTTGCGATTAAGGGGTTCAACGATTTGACCTTTTAGAGCTCTACCAAACTCCTCAACCAATTCTTGGTCTAAACACTTGAAATTTTAGATATAGGTTCCTTGGACATGGTTTTAACCTTTTTTGCGCCCAAAATAATAAATTTCAAGGGGTCATAATAAGGGTAAATTAAAAATAAAAATACCGTTTCTTTTTTTGCTCAGTATACACCTCCAAACACCCGGATAACGCCGGGCACACATGCTAGTCTATCTATATCTATTTATACTCCTATGAATTCGTTTTTCTTTTGAGTGTATTGATATTCATATTAAAAAAACTCTTTTTTATTTATTTAATAAGAAAATACAATTTTCTGATATATGGGTCGATGAATTGCATTCATATGCAAAAGATCTAGCTAATTTGCATATTCTTTTAAACATCCATTTTAATTAATTCCCTATTAGTTTTTTTCGGTTTTTCTTATGAGATTATTATCTTTAGTTTACTATTACGTGTAATTATATTCATGCAGATATTCTACATGATTTATACTTGCATAATATTTGTGTAAAACGTGCAGTAAACACAAATTTGTTTCAAAATATATTTATGTATACGCATATATTTTTGTTTAATCTATAAAAGTGAACGTGTCTGTGTGTCTTTTAGTCTGTCTGTGTACACTTTCCAACTCTGTCATTTTTCAGTCTGCAGACTCGAAATTTGATATACCGGATACTGAAATTTGGGAAAATCTTTGAAATCCGTTTTCCGGGCAGAAATTTGGTTACTAAAGAGACAGAGTTCAACGATTTGACCTTTAAGAACTCTATAAATCTCCTCCGATAATCTCTGGTCTAAACACTTGAAATTTTAGATATATTTTCTTTAGACAGAGATCTAACTTAATAACTTAATTTGGGCCCAAAACAATAAATGTTAAGGGCTAATAATAGGGGTCAAATTTTTTTTTTGTTGTTGCTAAATATACACTCCCAAACACCTGGGAAACGCCGGGCTGAAATGCTAGTATATCTATAGAAGACAACGTGTCTGTGTGTTTGTGTGTATGCGTGTGTGTGTGTGTACATTTCCCTACGCAATAACTCTGCCAATTTTTAGTGTACAGACTCGAAATTTGATATGCAGGGTACTGAGATTTGGGAAAATGTATGTGATTGGTTTTTGGCCAGAGATTTGGCTGTTAAGGAGTAAAAGTTCAACGATTTGACTTTTGTGAACTCTACCAAACTCCTCCGACACTTTTTGGTCTAAACACTTGAAATTTTGGATATAGGTTCCTTGGACATGGATCTAACTCATTAACTTGATTGGAGCCCGCAACAGTAAAAGTTAACCTGTCATAATATGGGTCAAATATCTGTTTTTTTTTTGTATTTTTGTTTTTTGTTCAGCATACACTTCCAAAAACCCGGGGAACACCGGGCACACAATCAAGTACGTATATATTTTTGTGAAACAAATCTATCTATCTATATATCTATAAAAGTGAACGTCTGTGTATCTGTGTGTGTGTTTGTGTGTGTCTTTGTGTACATTTTCTGACGCAATAACTCAGTCAATTTTTAGTTTATAGTCCGAATTTTGATATACAGGGTACTGATATTTGGGAAAATCGAGCTGATCGGTTTTGAACCAGAAATTTGGCTGTTAAGGGGTCAAAGTTTAACGATTTGACCTTTGAGAACTCTACAAAACTCCTCCGATAATCCTGGGTCTAAACACTTTCTTGGACATGGATCTTACTTAATAACTTGATAAGAGCCCGAAATAATAACTGTTAAGGGGTCACAATAGGGGTAAAAGTTATTAAAAAAAAATGACCTTTTTTATTCAGCATGCACCTCACACTCGGGCAACGCCGGACACCCATGGTAGTATATCTTTCAATACTCTTATAAATTTGTTTTTCTTTTGTGTGTATTTGTATTCATATTTAAAACTGTTTTTCCTATTTATTTAAAAAGAAAATACAATTTTCTTATATATGGGTTGTGGAAATGCATTCACTAGCAAAAGATCTAGATAATTTGCATATTCTTTTAAACATTCATTTTAAGTAATTCCTTATTAGTTTTTTCGGTTTTCTTATGGGATTATTGTCTAGAGTCAACTATTAAGTGTAATTATATTCATGCAGATATTCTACAGTATTCATACTTGCATAATATTTGCGTAAAATCTTTACATTAAACAAAAAACTGTTTTCATATATATTAATGTATACATATATATTTTTTCACCTATTAGTCTATCTATCTATATATCTATAAAGGTGAAAGTGTCTGAGTGTCTGTCTGTCTGTGCACATTTCCCTACACAATAACTCACTCAATTTTAAGTCTACAGACTCGAATTTGATATACTGAGATTTAGGAAAATCTTGGTGATCGGTTTTCGGCCGGAAATTTGGCTTTTAAGGAGTCAAAGTTCAACGATTTTTCCTTTGAGAACTCTACCAAACTCCTCCGAAAATGCTGGGTCTAAACACTTGAAATTTTAGATGTAGATTCCTTGGACATGGATCTAACTTAATAACTCGATTTGAGCAAAACACAATAAATATAAAGGGATCATAATTGGGGTCAAATTAAAAAAAATGGCCGCTTTTTTATACACCTCCAACAGCTGAAATTCTAGTCTATCTATGCTTCTGTATATTCCTTTTTCTCTTGTGTGCATTGAAACTCATATTAAAAACACTCTTTTCTATTTATATAAAAAGGAAATACAATTTTCTTATATATGGGCTGTGGAAGTACATTAACTAGCAAAAGATCAAGGTAATTTGCATATTCTATTAAACATTCATTTTAATTAATTCCCTATTAGTTTTTTTGGTTTTCTAATGGAATAATCATCTTTAGTTAATTATTACGTGTAATTATATTCATGCAAATATTCTACATGATTTATACTTGCATAATATTTGCGTAAACATTTTAAAGTGAACACAAAATGTTTTCCATGTGTATTGATGTATACGTATATATTTTTGTTTAACAAATTTTGCCTACCAAACTCATCCTAGAGTTTTTTGTCTACAGACATGAAACTTCATATATAAGGTATTTGAACCCATGCAAAACATTATATTTTGGTTGTAGCCCGGAAAAAATCGGTACAAAAATGTGAAAATTAAAAAAAAAAATGAAATTTGCCAGGTGAAGGTCGGACGCCGGCATTACGAATGCATAACGTAGTAGTTATTGGTTCATGTTTTAATTTTTAGCCTTGCCGTAAATGTGACGTGCGCTGAACATTTTGGTTTCGATTCTCGGTGGTGGCGCATGAGTCTTTTTCTAATACGTTTTAAACCATTGCTATATATTGCATCCAATCTATCCATCTTCTATAAATTCGTTTTTCTTTTGTGTGTATTGATATTCATATAAAAGCCTCTCTTTTCAATTTACTTAAAAAGGAAATAAAATGTTCTTATATGTGGGTTGTCGAAATGCTTTCACTAGCAAAAGATCTAGCTAATTTGCATATTCATTTAAACATTCATTTTAATTAATTCCCTATTAGTTGCTCCGGTTTTCTTATGGGATGATCATCATTAGTTAACTATTACGTGTAATTATATTCATGCAGATATTCTACATGATTTATACTTGCATAATATTTGCGAAAAAACTCAACAGTAAACAAAAAATTGTTTCCACATATCTATTATATCTATAAAAGTGAACGTGTCTGTCTGTCTGTCTGTGTGTCTGTGTGTCTGTCTGTCTGTGTACATTTCCCTACGCAATAACTCTGTCAATTTTTAGTCTATAGACTCGAAATTTGAAATACCGGGTACTGAGATTTGGGAAAATGGATGTGACGGGTGTCAGCCAGAAATTTGGCTGTTAAGGGGTCAAAGTTAAACGATTTGACCTTTAAGAACTCTACCAAACTCCTCCGACAATTTTAGGTTTAGACACTTGAAATTTTAGATATAAGTTCCTTGAACCTGGATCTAACTTTATAAAGTGATTTGAGCCCGAAACTATTTTAAGGGGTCATAATAGGGGTCAAAGTTTTAAAAAAATTAACCATTTTTTTTGTTTTTTTGCTTTTTTTGCACAGCATACACCTCCAAACACCCGAGCAACGCCGGGCACCCCTGCTAGTATTTATATATACGTATATATTTTTGTTTCTGTTTTTATTTATATATACGTATATATTTTTCTTTAATCTATTAGTCTATCTATCTATATATATCACTAAAAGTGAACGTGTCTGTGTGTCTGTGTGTGTCTGTGTGTGTACATTTCCCTACGAAATAACTCTGTCGATTTTTAGTCTACAGACCCGAAATATGATATACAGGGTACTGCGATTTGGGAAAATCTATGTGATATGTTTTGGGCCAGAAATTTGGTTACTAAAGGGACAAAGTTTAAGGATTTGCCCTTTGAGAACTCTACCAATCTCCTCCGACAATTTTTGGCCTAAACACTTTAAAGTTTGGATATAGGTTTCGTAGACATGGATGTAACTTAATAACTTGATTTGAGCTCAAAACTATAAATGTTAAGGGGTCATAATAGAGATCAAATGAAAACAAATTGATATTTTTTTTGTTTGTTTTTGTTTTTTTGCTCAGAATACACCTCCAAACACCCAGGCAACGCCGGACCGAAATGCTAGTATATCTATAAAAGAGGACCGGTCTGTGTGTGTGTGTGTGTCTGTCTGTCTGTCTGTCTGTGTACATTTCCTTACGCAATTTGGGGAAATGTATGTGATCAGTTTTCGCCCAGAAATTGGCTGATAAGGGGTCAAAGTTTAACGATTTGACCTTTGAGAACTTTACAAAACTCCCCCGACAATTTTGTGCTACACACTTGAAATTTTAGATATAGGGTTCCTGGACATGGATCTAACTTAATAACTTGATTTGAGCCCGAAAAAATAAATTTTAAGGAGTAATAATAGGGGTCAAATTTTAAAAAATTGACCCTTTTTTTTGCTCAGATATACACCTCCAAACACCCGGGACAACGCCCGGCACATATACTAGTATATCTATAAAAGTGCTCGTGTCTGTGTGTCTGTGTGTCTGTCTGCGTACATTTCCCTACGCAATAACTCTGTCAATTTTTAGTCTACAGACTCCTCCGCCAATTTTGGGTCCTAACACTTTAAATTTTAGATATAGGTTTCATGGACATGGATCTAACTTATTACCTTGCTTTGAGCCCCAATGAATAAATGTTAAAGGGTAATAATAGGGGTCAAAGTTTAAAAAATTGATCGCTTTTGTTTGCTCACCATACACATCCAAGCAGCCGGGTAACGACGGACTGAAATGCTAGTATATCTATAAAAGTGAACGTGTCTGTGTGTGTGTGTCTGTCTGTGTACATTTTCCTTCGCAATAACTCTGTTAATTTTGAGTCTACAGACTCGAAATTTAATATACAGGGTACTGAGATTTGCGAATTTTTTTTTTTTGGCCAGAAATTGACTGTTATGGGGTCAATGTTCAACGATTTGACCTTTGAGAACTGTACCACACTCCTCCGATAATTTGGAGTCTAAAAACTGGAAATTTTAGATATAGGTTCCCTGGACATGGATCTAACTTAATAACTCGATTTGACCCAAAACAATAAATGTTAAGGGGTAATAATAGGGTCAAAGTAAAAAAATATTGACCGTTTTTTTTTTGTTTTTTTTGCTCAACATACACCTCCAAATACCCGGGAAACGCCGGGCACCCATGCTCGTATATCTATAAAACTGAAAGTGTATGTGTGTCCGTGTGTCTGTCTGTGGATCAGTCTGTGTACGTTTCCCTACGCAATAACTCAGTCAATTTTTAGCCTACAGACTCGAAATTTTATATACAGAGTACTGAGATTTGGGGAGAAGGTTTCTTGTAATTATTGAGGGAAACCAGTTTAGTCTTGGCAGCATTGAATGTGACCATCCATTTTTGTCCCAATTCCAACAAGGCACCTCGCCACTTTGATGTAGGGGGCTACTATCAGGGACATACGCTACAGGGGTACTATGTAGGGAGTTTGGCAACAAGATGTCGGTTCATGTTACACTTGAACTTCTGCATGTCAGTAAAGTTGGGGAAGAAGTATGGAGTTCCAAAGTCTAGCCGTTCTGGGGAAGAAACTACTGGAGTAGAAGGCTCTCTTACATCTAGGGATCTCTATTGTGAAAGGGTAGGATTTATCTGCTTGTCGGGTCTGTCGGGGGTATTTACATCGAGGGGGCACAAGTACTTGCAGTTTATCGGAGCATTCACCGTTAAGGTACTTGTAGAACAGGCGGATACAGCATATCGTTGATGGGACAGAGGCTGAAGCTTAGATGACAGTTCAAGACTTATTAGGTTGGCGACTCTCTTTTGGACCTTGTCCAGGAGTGAGAGACTAGTACCAGATGCACCAGCCAAAATATGACAACAATACTCCATACATGGGCGAATGGTGGCCTTATAGAAGTACAGAATACTTTCTAACTTAATAACTTGCTTTGAGTCCCAAAAAATAAATGTTAAGTGGTCATAATAGGGGTCAAAGTAAAAAAAAAATTTCGTTTTTTTTTTTTTTTTTAGCTCAACATACACCTCGAAACACCCGGGTAACGCCGGGCTGAAATGCAAGTATATATAGTTTTTGCTGTTTCATTAAAACTATAAAAAAAAACAACGTCATTAGAAAAATAGTTGTCAGTGAGTCAATTAATTTCTTGTATTGCTGAAACGTTTTTCTTACATGTACTAACAATATTACCAACGTTCTTATAGGAACCGTCAGATTTTTACCTGGAAACACTGCTTAGGGGAGTTAAATATATATATATATATATATATATATATATATATATATATATATATATATATATATATATATATATATATATATATATATATATATATATATTACCATTCTTGGATTTTTCACCCATCACCGGACTATCCATTCATGTGAAATCTTTTTATCATTTTTCTTTTACCTCCTATTCCCCTTACCTCACCCTTTTTTAACCAAGTAAGATCTGTGACTTACTTGTAGTTTCATTAAATGCTTTTACATGCAAAATCCGATCCCGCATTTTGCTAATTCTTGCCCTCTGATGAGAAGGAGAGTATTTCTTCGAAACTCCGCGGATTAAGGACTATCCACTTATCTTGTGCTTCCTTTTTAAAATTAAATATGTTTTTAATTCTTTTTCAAGATGTCTTTTAACAACTTTTATTAATCATTTGTTCATATATATATATATATATATATATATATATATATATATATATATATATATATATATATAATATTGAGTAAAGCGATGAATAGTGTTCATTTAAAAATCAGTTTCAAAAGGAAAACAAACAAAATCCAATAGATTGTACGATCATTTCAGAAACGATGTTCATTTTATTTAAATTGACAATGAATATTGACAATTATTTGACAAAAATTTTGTACTTTAATAACAAAGTCTCCTCATCAGAAAAAATACGGGGGCCAGTTTAAGACACCAAAATAAAACTAACATTTTAGTCGCCTGTAAGGCAGATATTCCACTTTTATCTCCATTATTAAAGCTGTTTCAATTAGAGCCAGTTATATTTTGTTTAACATAGATAGAGGTGAACAAAAGGAAGAATTATTTTAACCAGAAATCATAAAAAATGACGAGTCATCTCATGAATGTGCAAGAATCGACGAAAATTTTATATGGCTGCACAAAATATCTGAAAATTTATTGAAGGCACCTCGTATATCATTTTATATTTAATTCCAAATACACTAATTTTATTTTTTAAAAAAAATACCGGTTCAACCAAATCCCGGTATTTTTCAAGACAGTAGAAAATTCAAAACTTCTATGCATCATTTTTCAAGGATTTTTCATTTTTAGTTTCTTTTACCTATCACTAGTTTATTATTGTGGCACATATCATAATATTTGAACAGATAGACACCGTATTCCCATACACAATATGTTTTTCATAAAAATAGTGGTATTGTTCAGGCTTCCGATACTCGTATATAAAATCTGTATTTTATATGCACATATAGTAATATGCAATTAGATTTATGTCAATAAATTTTGATTGATACATCCATGTTTAAATCCCGCAATGATTATCAGAAATATTCGTTGTCATTATGTCCCCACGAGTTTTTTTATGGAAATCGCTGTAGACAAGGCGTGACACCACTTGTTGTAATGAGCTAACACGAACAAAGAGAATTATCGCAAAACAGGAAGTTTGTCTTGGAAGGTTTAGGACGGTAATTAAGATGACCCCAGGAAATAGGTAAGGAGTTCAATAAACTCACAGTTGTTGTAAAGATTTTGCTACTGAAAAATTCTATTACACTTTGTTTGGTTGTTTTCTTTTACGGCATATCGACCCCTTACGGGTTATTTAATGCCGAATCCAGTTATTTTGGAAAAAAATATTCACGTTGCATCCATGTTGTAGAAAGTTTTTATTCTTCAAGCTCTTTGCTTTTTTCAATCGCAAGTTTGTAGTGTTTGATTTGGTGGTTTTTATAGTGGATTTTATCGTTTTTGTTCCCTTTCCTGCAGAACATGAATGAGTTTTGCAGTGGGAGAGGGAAAAGAGTTACAGTATATATTTATTTGCTTCCCCACTGAGCAAATTAGGCACAAGGCCGTTTTCTAATGTGGAGAGAGAGGGAGGGGGGAAGGGGGACCAGCTCCCGATGGATGGGAAATGAGAGCTGGATAGTAAAAACTGGTTTGAAGGGTTACCCCTACATTGACCAAGGTCTGATATGCGGGGTTACCCCCACATATGGTCTTTGCTTGAAGTATAAGTCGGAACAGACACTACACTTTGATCTTGTCGCCCGGGCCACGGAGGGCGGATACAGTATTAATGTTTGGTAGATTTCAAGTTTGGAAACCAGTCAGGAAGTTGGGGAGATAGAAAGAGAAAGGAAGAAAGGAGGGAAGAAGGAAAAGGGGTGGGTGGGCTGTTGTTTTAGTTTGGGATTTGCAGAACAGAATTAAGTTTTGCTAAAGGAAGAAGAAAATAAAAAAAATGCATCAACGTTAGGTGCATTTCGTTTCAGGAAGCTAATATCTTCAGACAGCCTGATCTGGTAACACCGGGTATTACAATAGGATATCGAAACAACGAATTGATGGATACCACTTGATCAAAGACTGAAACGAGCTGGAGAACGGAAGCAGGGTAGACATCATGCAATTCTGTAAAACACATTCTATAATCGTTTTTATAAGAAAGGACCGAGATTAGCACCATACCGTCTGTGTGTGTGTGTGTGTGTGTGTGTGTGTGAGAGAGAGAGAGAGAGAGAGATTGCAGAGAAGGAGGAAGGCTGATTACTAATCGAATTATGGGTAGGTTTCTGCACTTTCACCAAGAATACCTTCATTGAATAAAGATTCACTAATTCTCTTGCTATAGATATGTTTCAATAAAATTACGACTAAGCTCTGTTTGCATATTGAGTACTGTGTAAGAAAATACTAAATATACACAAATATAGCACCTCATAACCGATGCCTCTTTTCAGTCCTAGGAGAAAATGGATACCCATTGTAAAGGTAGATGTGCCTTTAATTGTGAGGCAAGGGTTACACAATCTCTTGAATCGGCACTGCTTGATTCAATGTGACAAAGAGGGGTCGATGACAGCTGGAAACAATGATGAGATACGTGTAGAGCGCATATAGTACACGAATTCCCGAATGATCTCTTATTTTAGTACTGACCATGTTCAACGTTGCCTAACTTCTGTGATATAATGTGAACCGGTGTGCCAACCTCGCACTAGTATCTCTATCTCTATCTTTACTACAATAGAAAAAAGTCATTTGTGCGTGTGTGAGTCCTTTCCTCATAGGTTCCGAAACGGCTGAGGCAATCTTTTGCAGATTTCACACAAAGGTAATTTATATATTTGGCAGTGTTCTTAGATGTGTTTAGTACAGAATTTTTTTTAGATAACTATCAAAAAGAAAAAAACGATCTTCGATACAGTCTTTCTCTCTTATAGATAAGAAAAAAAAAAATTACAGTGGAATATTTTACGTAACATCAGGCAAAGGAAACAATAAAATCCCGGCAAATCATTTCTTCTTAAAAAAGCAAACAAATGTATTGTCATCTGGAAATATAGCTCAGTGATAGAGCATTCAACTACAGATCGAATGATCCCCTGTTCAAGCCCGGGTGGACCTCACCATTTTATTTTTTTTTTCTTATTCAGTTTACGATAAAAGAAGATGTTCAATTTAAAATCCCCGCAAATCATTTCTTCGTTAGTATTTTAAAACTAAACATTAATCGGACGTAGCTTTTCCAGGGAATTCATCGTCAAGGCCAAATATCAACTGACATTATAGTGTATTGATGGACGAGATTATCATTATTATTTTTTATTTTTTCCCCAGTTAGTACACCTGGCAAATTATTCCCCGTAATATATTATAATAATAAGAGGATTGGATCTATAATAATGCATACGCAATTTGAATAAATTAAAATATGTTTAATAGTATTGTCCGACCGGGCGTCCCGCTAGTATATATATATATATATATATATATATATATATATATATATATATATATATATATATATATAAATCAATTTATCATATACCTATAAAGATATCATTCTGATAGATAATCTATTTTATGCGTTTACTTTTATGTTTTTTATTGGTGTTGTTTTTTTTTTCTAATCCAATCTCATCTTATCTAAGACGAACACATTCCTAATCATCTTTATTCGTAATCGAGAGCTTTTGAAATGCCGGAACGGAAATCGAAATTGATTGATTATTTATCTGAGTAATTGATTCCCAGAGGGCTCGTATTTGAATTGACATGCACTTGCTATCTGTCGATTGACGTAGGTTGCTACAGAAAAAGTACGGGGGCTTTAGGGGAGCAAGGCCGTTTATTCCTCCCCAATGAGGGGATAAGAAATATGCAATACAACGAGAAACAGGGATGCACAATAAATATAGAATTTTGCGAGCAAAGACGTGATCGAAAGGGTTTTGAAGCGAAAAAAGATATAAAAAGGGCAATGCAATAGAGAAGTAGAAGGAGAATAGAAGAATTGTATGCCCCCATCAATAATGGAGATTTGATATATGTCTATCTGAAAGCGAATATATACGAGTACTTTATTAATGATATCAATCTGATATATGTCGGTCTGAAGTAAAAACATTATACTATTTCTTTTATTTATAATGGAGATTTGATATATGTCTCTCCGAAGGAAGAAACTATTCGATTATTTTATTAATAATATCAATACGGTATATGTCGGTCTGAAATAAAAACAATACTATTTTTTAATTACATTTTAACTCCAAACAAGGCATGTTGCCACTTTGGTGTGAGAGGTTATTATCAGGGACATAAGCTACAGGGGTATTATGTAGGGAGTTGGGCAGCAAAATGTATGCTCACATTGCACTTGAACTTCTGCATGTCAGTACAGTTGGGTAAGTAGATATCCCGGAGAGTGTTCCAAAGTCTAGCAGTTCTGGGGAAGAAAGTATTGGAGTAGAAAGATCTCTTACATCTAGGGTCCTCTACTGTGTAACGGTGGGATTTAGCTGCTAGTCGGGTTTGTCGAGGGCATTTACGTCGAGGGGGTACAAGTGCTTGCAGTTCGTCAGAGCATTCACCATTAAAATACTTGTAAAACAGGAAGAGGGATTCAACATTACGTCGATGGGACAGAGGCTGAAGCTTATATGACTGTTCAGGACCTTTCAGGTTGGCGACTCTCTTATGAACCCTGTTTAGCAGCGAGAGACTAGTAGCAGATTCACCAGCCCAAATGTGACAACAATACTCCGTACATGGGCGAATAGTTACCTTATAGAGGTACAAGATATTTCAGGCGTTAGTAGTTTTTTAGCACAATAGAAAGAGCCTACCTTTTTCGCAGTGGTTTTAGTAATACTCTAAATGTATGTGTTCCAACTCATGTTCCCTATGAACGTTAGGTCGAGGAGATTTAAAGAAGTGCTGTCAGGTAATGTGTCTTCGGCTATTTTATTTATAATTGAGATATGATATATGTTTATCTGAAGGGGGAAAACCCATTCGATTACTTTATTAATAATATCAATACGGTATATGTCATTATTTTTATAATAAGCAAACTATTATGATATGTTCGATTCACAGTTAGGAATCAATAGTGATTAATTAGCACCGTGCCAAATTTACTCAGAAACTACTGCGCCGATCTTTCTGAAATTTTGCAGGAACATTTGTCATGATAAGGTGTAGCGAATTAAGTATTATGATATCCGTTCGATGTAGAAGTAGATATTAACAGGGGTTAATAGATATTAGTAACAGCACTGCCACATTTATTCTCACTCTTTCTCGAAAACCGATAGAGTGATTTACCTGAAATTTTGTATGAATCTTTGTGATGATAATGTCCAGCGAAGTACGTACTATGATTTCGTTTCGATGCATAGGGATGAATAGCGTTTAATAGTGACTAGCATTCAATGAAAAAATGAGCGAAAATCAAACCATCTCTAATTATGAATTTGAATAAAGCGCGCATTTTAAGTCAATCAGCTCTAACTTTTTCTCGTTTTTAACAGGTTTTAATGACTAGTTAATTAATAATGCTAGTACGCTTATCATTTTCTGACACAAAAACTATATTGTTACTAGGGTTATGATAAGAGAATCTCGAGTATATATCAGTTAATATCTTATATGTTTTTAGATAGAGTGATGTTGTTCTCGATTGATTAACTGTGTCTAACTGAGTCAGATATATACTCGAGAGTCAAAAAATGATAAGAATATTCTATTATCATAGCCCCTACTTATTACTATATAATTTCTATTACTAATAGATGTTTGCTGTATGTCTGTATGAAGTAGGAACAGAACAATTAATTCTATATATAGATGGGGAGTACACAACCTAAGTTATACACGCGGCTACACTAACAAAGAGTAGCTATAGTGTCTGAAGACTAAACGTGGGTCATGTCCACGGATATAATTTAAAAGTACGAGGGTAGTTCTATATTTAAACTCAAAAGGTTCGAAGGCTACAAAGACGGGATTGGTACCATTAAAACGAGCGACATTTTGCGTTCTAAAATTTTTTTTTCTACATAATCACCATCATTCCTAGCGCTCATTTGCCAGGAATTCAATAATGTATCTCCAATATCTGCAACAGAGAGGTGAAACATTCAATTCATGTATGCATAAGTTCAGCTATCTTAACAATGCAATTTGAAATCACCTCTGCTTTATTTGGGCCGAATAAAAATATGAGATGAGAACGGTTCTCGTAATTTATTATTATTCAATGCTCTATCCATGGCGGATTAGTAGTTTCGTATCTTTTCTGCCTTGATGATATCATTCTCTCAAGATTAGCTCTTGTTTTCTGGGAGGCAATCTACTACATGTTATCTTACGATGGAATCATGCTATTATCTCTTCTTCCTGTCAAGTTGTTATAGAAGCAAAAACTTATCCTTCTGGCTGCATATTTTTACCAGTAAAAGCAATATATATAAATGTAAACTAAATTAAAGAAGACAGAAAATAAGAAAGGGATGGAAGATATGTAATATCACTAAAGTATTATTCGGACGAACACTTAAATGTAAATGTCTCTACTTTTGCGGCTTGCCCGCTTTGGTTAAAATCTCAGGGTCGTACAACATATTTTCTTGGTTTACTGCTTGATCTAATTCCTTAAACCTTAACGATAATCTAAACCCTGAATTAAACTTTAGTTGTTAACCACACATAAATTTCATCGGTCCAAATCTAAAACTTAAACCTTAAACCTTAACTCTAACCTAAACCCTAAATAAAATCTACTTTTTAATCACGCACAAATTTAATACTTCCAACTCTAAAACTTTAACACAAAGCTTAAAACCCAAACCTTTATCCCAACCTTAACCCCAAATAAAACCTTAGTTTTTAACTCAACACATATTTTATTAGCCCTCCTGTAAAATTTAAACGCTTACCTTAAACCGTAAACCTTAACCCTAACCAAAGAGTAAATAAAACTTTAGTTCTTAATCCCGTTAATATTTAATTCGTTTACTTATAAACCTAAACCTCCAAAATTCATCGTAATCCAAACACTAAATAAAGCTTTAGTATTAAATCACGCCTAAACTTAATCAGTCCAATCTTACTCCTAACTTAAGCTATAAAAAATGTCAACATTTTTCTTAAAAATTCTTAAAACCCGTTAATAAGAAAACAGAGGAAAAATAAAAAAAAATTCCAAACAAGCTAATATAATACATTGAAAACTTACAAAAAATAATAAAATTCATCAATTACAAATCTATTTAGAAGAAAATAAAAGCAAAGGGGATGACTTTTCTATTTATTTTAAACTGCAAAATAAGCAAAATATCCAAAATAAGCAAAATAAGCAAAACATGCAAAACATGCAAAATATGCCAATTATGCAAATTAACAAAATATGAAAAATATGCAAAATAAGCAAAATATGAAAAAAAGCGAAATATGGTTAATAAGCAAAATAAGCAAAAAATGCAAAATTAGCAAAATATGAAAATATGCAAAAATAAGCAAAATAAGCAAAATATGCGAAATAAGCAAAGTATGCAAAATAAGGAAAATATGCATCTTCGAAAGTTCTTATTTCAGATTTTACTATTTTTTCATTTTTTTCATTGTACTTACTATAAAATAGGCGCTATATTTTGTTCCTAGCGATTTTTCATTTGATCAGTTCTCGGCATATTTCGGTCAATTACGTGAGCTGCCGCTGATATCCAAGTTAACATCACGAAAATGCAGTGGTCCAAGTGTAAAAGTAGCAACATTATTTCATAAGAACATAGCTGAAATGGGATTATATATTTCATATAACAAAAGATTATATATAATATAAATCTCACCTGTCTGTTTAAATGTATGGACGCATGTTTGTATGTCTGCCTTAAACTTTCGACAGTGGCGACGGGTTTTTACGTGATCTGTATCCATTTGAAGCTCGACTCGTCGAACGACAAATATTAAAAAATTGGCTTAAAACGTTAATTCATTTACTCTCAACTGGACACTTTTCTTATTTTCGCCGATATTTTCGAAAGTCATCCCCTATTTTCGATTGACTAGCATTGACTTTGCTACTTCCGGTTTATCGATGGACGCAACAGCAAATGTGTCACTTTTTTTCGCGTTCCCCCCCTCCTTTGCGGTAGGTGTTCGAGCCTGCCTGCCTACTACCACTTATTTGCTCAGCACACACTTCCATACAACTGGGCAACGCCGGACACCCAGGCTAGTCTAATAAGTAATTATAAAAGTAAGCTGGAAGATTATAAAAAATAGACTGATTGTATTTATTAAAGTGATATATTTATATGATTGTATGAAGAAGAAATATTTTAGAGAAATAGTGAGGACTAAAACGAAAACATTCTATCGTACTTTTCTAGCTTCTAGCACTTTCATTTAGGATGTTGGCAACCTCCATATGGTTCAACCTGTAAGTACCCGATGCCCTTCTAGAAATAATTCTAGCTAAAAAGATATTGCGGAAATCGATGCCAACTGATATTCACGGAATGAAATGTTTATACATTGATTCCAGTAAGACAACTAAAGTTAAGCTTCATTTAACGTGGTCAATACCAGATAGGTGACAATTTAGCAGTACCTGATGATGTATGTGATGGTCCTTCCATTATTTTCAGTCGTTCGAGACTATTTACTCGTTGACAAGCTTCTGGGTTTTACCTTTACTCCTGATCTGAAATGGAACACGTACATAAAGTATGTTGCCAAGGTCGATGGAAAGATGGTGGGATCCTTCTACCGCTCCAGAAGGTATCTCACTACTGATGCAATTCTCTATCTATATAAAAGCCAAGTACGTCCAAGGATGGAATACTGTTGCCATATCTGGGCAGGAGCTGCTAAAAACAGCCTATCCTGCCTTGACAGAGTACAAAATAGACTTCGTGGCTTAGTGGGGGATGCCCTTTTCTCTACCCTGCAACCTCTCTCCCACAGAAGAGACGTTGCGAGCCTATCCTTGTTTTATCGTTATTTCCATGACAGGTGCTCGTCTGAACTCCAATCTCTGATCCCACCTCAACAATCTTTCACGAAAAACACCCGTCTAGCTGAATCCATTGTGAAAAATTTCCCCCACTCTTTATCTGTGCCTAAATCAAAACGTGGATTCATGAACAAAGCTTCTTTATTAGAACTGCACGCCTGTGGAACTCTGTTCCTTCTGCCTGCTTCCCACCTGACTGCAACTTGGATGTCTTCAAGTCCAACGTTAACAAATTACTAATGAACCGCCCCCTTAAGTAAACACTTCATCAAATCTCCACACTAACGTAATGTAATTGCAATAACCCTTATCCCTGAGTGGCTTCCGGGCCTTGATAAGTGGTATTTACTGTGTAAAAAAAAATACACAAGTGATAATTGTTTAAGAGATGAACGGTTTTGGATTACAAAAACTTTGCTTCACGATATATTCACAGCTCAGCCAATCTTACAGGGGCTTTCCATTGATTTTCGGGCCTTAATAAAGGTCTTCTTTTTGTTTTATTACATCCCCCCCCCAAACAAGGCACATTGCCACTTTGGTATAGGAGGCTACTATCAGGGGCAACAACTACTGGGGTACTATGTTGAGATTTGGGCAGCAAGATGTCGGTTCATGTTACACTTGAACTTCTGCATTTCAGTACAGTTAGGGAAGCAGGGCCCTAGAATGGAATTCCAGAGTCTACCGGTTCTGGGGAAGAAACTACTGGAGTAGAAAGACCTTTTTAATCTAGGGATCTCTACGGTGTGGGGTGGGGATTTATCTACCTGTCGAGGCTGTCGAGGGTGTCTATGTCGTGGTGGCACAAGTGTCTGCAGTTCGCCAGAGCATTCACCATTAAAATATTTGTAGAACAGGCAAGGGATGCAACATTTCAGGGCCTATCAGATTGGCGACTCTCTTTTGAACCTTGTCTATGAGCGAGAGACGTAGCAAATGCACCAGCCCAAATGTGACAGCAATACTCCATACATGGGCGAATAGTGGCCTTATAGAGGTACATGATACTTTCGGGTGTTAGTAATTTTCTAGCACAGTAGAGAGAGCCTACCTTCTTCTCAGCGGCCCTGACAATGCTTTCAGTGTAATTGTTCGAACTCATGTTTCCTGTGAACGTTAGGCCCAGCAGTTTGAAAGATAAAGAGTCACTGGTCATTTCTATTGGTGGCGGAGAAGGTTTCTTGTAATTATTGAAGGAAAACAGTTTAGTCTTGGCAGCATTGAATGTGACCATCCATTTTTGTCCCAATTCCACTACAGATTGGGGGAAATCCTCTAGTGATATTTCCATTTCATTAGATATGTGTTCATTTGTTTTCCTGCCATGCCTGTTATAGAGTGTGGTGTCATCAGCATATACACCCATCTCAGAGGCAATTTTGTCAGGGAGGTCATTAATGAATATTAAGAACCATAGAGGTCCAAGAATAGACCCTTGAGGCACTCCCGCATCTATATCATATTGTTTAGATGTACGACCGTCGAGGACAACCTGAATTTTTCTCTTATCTAAGAAAGATTTAATTATGTTAAGTATTCTACCAGTGATAGCGTATGATCTAATCATCTTCTATAGTGCAATAGTATTTTTCAATGCGCACTAGGCAGATTCTGCATTAGTTCTCAATGCAATGAAATCGATACGGCTACAATTGTCATCGAAATGAATAGCTGACGTGTAATCAGTTGTTTTCTATACATGAGACGCGTTTGCAAATCAATAAATCTTCAAATAAAAAAAAACGAATAATAAAGAAAATTAATTATGGCTCATGATCACAAGTAAATTAAAGATGCCATTCAGTGTAGGCGATATCAAAGCCTTACAATATAGTGAATCATGCAGACCAGACAATCTTTAATACTGTAAACAAAAACACCTCAGAAATTCAGACAATAAACGAATTTATAAAAAAAGCATAAATAATTATTCACACTAATCTGTGAAATACTAAAAGCAAATAAAAATAATCTGTTATATAAAAGGTAGTTGTCTGTGTGTACTTGTGTATGTCCAGATAAAAGTAAAAGCATTAAACTACAAAACAAAACCCCACAAAGTTGTTATACGCGTGCTCAGCATTATCCACGATGAATGATATATAAAATGTAAAAACATTATTATTTTCTGAGAGTCAACTGAAGTTGAAGTTGGTTTCGTCAGTGCTATGTACAAATTTGGAAATAAATAAAAAGTAATTCTACGCGCAATCTGCGATATAAAGTGGAGTTTTCTGTGTGTGGTAGTGTGTGTGTGTGTGTGCGTGTGTGTGTGTGTTGGTGTACGTTCAGCTAGAGAATGAATAGGAAGGGGAAGAGGTTTGGGGAAAGATGGAGAAGAAAACGATAAGAGGAAGAATAGCAAACTAGAGACCGGTAAAGAGATAATAGTTATTTTTGGTAAAGAGATAGTAGTTATTTTTTGTAAAGAGATAGTAGTTATTTTTGGTAAACAATAAGTAGACTCTTACGCTCAAATGGCATTGTGGCTTGTTTAGGATGGGTAATACATACATTTTTTTAGATAATAACATTGTTAAAAGTTATTTAATTATTATCGATCTATCTGTCTATCTACTTCTTTATCTATCTATTCAATGATATTCTTAAAATAGTTTATATTGGGAGTTATTTATTGTTTATAGAATAAAATTTAGCAATGGGTTTAAGCTGAGGATCTTTACATAAATAAGCTAGGGTAAATAAAAAAATATCCTTGGGCAGGCATACGTGGAAAGGTCGCACGTCGAGACACGTGTGCTGTTTAATGATGACATAACGGAACTGAGGTTAAGAGGTCGGGAAGTTTAGTCAGTTGTAAAGATTGTTTGGTCACAAAAGTGAACAGACGTACTTTAAGCCAGGAAGAGAGGCTGTAAAGACCACGCATGTAGACACGAAATGCAAACACATTGTGAAGACCATTTGAAACAGCTGAAAAAAAAAATTTATATTTTAAAAATGGTTTTCTGTGGTTTTACAAAAGAAGAAAGTACATAGGTCTCAATTGGGTATGGTGTTGGCCATTTCATGATTCATCACGGAGTTCAGCAGTGAAGATAGAAGAACTCATGAAGAAAGAAGAGATATGAAGCATATATCATTATTCTTATAAAAATGACACCTTTAAGTAAATATAAACTGTAATATATACCCGTGTAATAACTCTCTGATACAACATGGCTCATTTTATACGCCGATATCATATCTTCTGGCTAAACAATACTTACATAAAATTTATACGTTTATCTGATCCCGTGATAATAACACTATCTATCACCTCATTATATAACTAACTGTATGTATCTCAATAAAATGAAAGCCTTATAGAAAAAAAGGAAAAGAGGTTATTGATGCATTATTGGGAGATGTATTTTTAGTAATATTTAACTAGGATTAATAGTTACCTTAAAACGCTTGGCAAAGCAAGCAACGTTATATTACAAAAACTAACTATTTTCTATTTTACCGATTTCGAGTCGAACCGAGGTTATTTATAAGTGTTATAATTCTGCTGTGCTCAAAAGAATGATGACACACTGATATAAAAAAATATAACAATATACGTTTTATATATGTGACGATGATGGATGGATGGTTGACTGTTAAGAGAGAGATGCTCGCACGGACATTAGATGGGTTGATTCTCCGATATCAATTTAAGGTTGTTGTTATAAAACTATTCATGACCTCCTGAAACGACCGATTGCAACAGCATCACCACTGTAAGGTTTTATTTAATTAATTTTGTCGTTTCACTGAATTGACCAAACTTATGTTGGATATGATTACGTCTTTATCGAAAATGGCCTTTAGAACACTCAACATTTAATTTAGATTATCCATTTGTCTTGTTATTATATAACCATTTGTGCCCACCTCCATTGCCCCTTTAGAAGATAATTCTTGTTATAGTAGACACAACGGCGTTTTATTCGGCGATAACCGTTTTAATGAATTAACTTTCAGGGTAGGTGCTCGGCTGAGCTCTAATCCATGATTTTTCCTCTTTGAATTCTTTTGAAACAAATACTGGTTAAGGTACAAAAGCTATCAACAATTTCCCTAGCTCTTTGTCCGTGTCTAAACCCACACGTAATTTCCATAAGCAGAGTTTACTTTCTAAAACTGCTTATCTGTGGAACACGATACCGTGGAGCTGCTTCCCAGCTGACTATAACTTAGTGATTTTTAATTTCAATGAAAATAAATTTTTGTTGACGCGTCCTCTTTAATATCTAAACGATATACATATTGCACCATTACTGATCATCATTGAGCGGTTTCACTAACTACCTAACACTGATTAACACTTATCATTGAGTGGCCTCCTAACCCTGATAAGTGGTAACTATCTAATGAAAACAATATTACATAGTTTCAAGATTAAATTTTTATTGTGTATAAAAATGTCACATAAATAATGTCCATTTATAGCTTCGCACAGCATTATTAATGACAATTTTTAGCATCTGATGCAGTATAGAATGATTTTCCTTCTGCATGTTTGCGTTGTTAGATAGTCTGATTTTTATTTACGTATATCCAATATCTAAGATGTCTCCAAAGGAAAGAAAGTCTAGTGCTGCCAAATCAGGTGATTGTTGAGGCCAGAGAAAATAAGAAAATCAAGAAAATATTCGATCTTTATCGTTTTGAAATCAAATATTTTTCTCGGATAGATTAATTTGAATTTTTATAAAATGAAACTGTTTATTCCAACGATTTGATTTATACATCTGGAAAAGAATGAATTTATAGAAAAGAGACTTTTATTTTGTAATTGCAATGTTACTTTTGCGCTACCTTGCGTTAGAGTATTTATTCTGTGTCTGACAATCAAGAGAAACTTCGATCTTTGTTTGTTATGATAGTTTAACTAATTGCCTCTCAGTTCATTAGCTTTATGATGTTTGAAAAATCGTTTATTCCATATTTTTGCCTTTCTCACTTTAATGTTTGTTCTAGCCAATTAAGAGGCATAAATACAGTCGTGTGATTGTCATGACAGTCAGAACTACAACGGCGGTAATGCGAAAAATAAAGCGATTAAGAGTGGTTTTATGACATAGTCGGTCAGAATTAAGATTAGTGGTAAAAAAATTTGGTTAACTACCCTAGGAGTTAGAATGGCCCTGAAATGGGGAATTATTTTACGCTAAATTGATATGTGCAACTTAATCCACTTAAAATTCTAAAATAATTATTTGTTTCCTTGTTCAGTCTGTTCACACATAATCGCCTAAAAAGTAGAATCTCGTTAAGTGGGTGATTTTTAATATTCATGTAATTTAATTTGTATAATTTGGTACATTTCTACGCGTCCATACTTTTCCCTTATTTTATCCCCAGTTTTGATTAACTCATTATGAGATTTTGCATATGTGATTTTTACTAGTTGCTAAAAATAAAAAAAATAAAAAATAAAATAAAAAATAAAATGAATAAATAAATAAATTCAATCAAACATAGGATTACTTCAAAGATGACCACTTCTGACAACACCAGACCATGTCGGCGGCAGAAAAATTAAAAAAACTTGTCATATATAAATATATATATATATATATATATATATATATATATATATATATATATATATATATATATATATATATATATAACACCGAATAAGAACAGTATCAGCGAATCACTACTGAGAGCTAAATGAAAGGGGACGATCGCTAAACGTAGAATGGAAAATAGCACGGCAAGCTAGCACATGTAAAACATTATTGACACGTGTAGATTATTTTTGAATGAGAAATAAGCTATCCTGAACGTTCAGGTTAGCTTATTTCTCAGTCAGAGCTTACATCGACCTAAAATTTGTAAGAGAAAGTACTAATGTGAGAACAATAGTCGTGATCAAAATATAATACGTCATATCCAAATTTTTCAAACGTAATGAATAAACTCTATGACAATTCGAATTCACAGTTTTAAAGAGCCGTTATTAACCCCAAGAACTGTTTTAAATCCTTCGCCCTTTTTCCATTCTGTGAGCAACAATTATGAAATGGACATGCAGTGATTAATGTGTAGCATCTGTTATCTCTTAGACATAAAGGAGAACGCGTTTCCTGACTGCCAATTTTAATTGATGTCATATTTTAGAGAACCAATGTTTAAATTGCGAGGTTTTATTTATATTGAAAGTCTGAGTTGTGTTTAACTTGCACATTTTGGAGAAACAAGTATAAATGGATAGATAGAACTGTATATCTTACTGTTAATATTCCCATAACACCTGTTCTAGTTTCTCGATCATAGACAAGGTTCAAAAGAGAGTCGCGAATGTGATAGGCCCTGAACTGGCATCTAAGATTCAGTCTCTGCCCCATCGACGAAATGTTGCATCCCTCTGCCTTTTCTACAAGTATTTTAATGGAGAATCTTCTGACGAATTGCAAGCACTTGTGCCACCACGACGTAAAAACCCTCGACGAACCCGACAGGTTGCTAAATCCCACCCCACACAGTAGAGATACCTAGATGTAAAAGATCTGTCTACTCCAGTAGTTTCTTCCCTAGAACCGGTAGACTCTGGAATTCCATTTCAGGTCCCTGCTTCCCCAACTGTACTGAAATGCAGAAGTTTAAGTGTAACGTGAACCGACATCTTGCTGCCCAAATTCCCACATAGTACGCCAGTAGATGTTACCCCTGATAGTAGCCCCCATATACCAAAGTGGCAATGTGCCTTGTTTGGGGGGAAAATGTAAAAAAACAAAAAAATCCTCATGAATTTATTATGCATTTAAGACCAAGTTTCTATCTTTCCATCATCAACTCTCTGATCGCCGTTTCACATCAATTGAAATAGACCCCATGTTTTGACAATCTTCTGGCTCTGAGCTTTACTCGTGATCTAGAATGAAACACTTTCATCAAATTCGTTTCCGAGGTCGCTGGAAAAATGATGAGATCCTTCTACAGCTCCAGTAGATATCTCACTGTTGAGTCAATTCTCTACCTGTATAAGAGGCAAGTACGCCCAGACAACGAGTACTGTTGCCACATCTGGGCAGGAACTGCTATAAGCAACTTATCCTTCTTAGACAGAGTTTAAAATAGACTTCGTAGGCTAGTGGAGGTGGCCTTTTCTCCTCCCTGCAACCTCTTTCATATAGAAGAGACGTTGCGGGCATTTTTTCTGCTTTAACATTATTTTCATGGCAAGTGCTTGTCTGAGTTCCCATCTATGCCCCCCTTGCCAAAATTTTACGAAAAACACTCGTCTAACTGAACCACTATAAATAATTTCCCATACTCTTTTTCTGGGTTTAAACCTTAACGTAGATTCCATGAAAAAAACCTTCTTTTTCATCTTTCCAGTTGACTACAATATGATCGTGTTCAAGTCCAACGTGAACACGTTCTTAATGAGCCATCCTCTTAAGTAATCCAATTTATCAACTTTCCACTTCTAACGATCACTACGATATTGTCCTATTGAGTACTGTACACTCATTAACCCTTATCCTCGAGTGGCGTCCGGGCCTTGATAAGTGGTGACTCCTGTGTAAAAAGTTATACGACTGATATAGGCAGGATAAATTAACCGATTAAGTACATCAGTCTATTCTGCTTTTCTAGGCACGTCATTCTAGCAATCTGTGACGACTGACAAGCGTTGATTGTAAAAAAAAACACTAAAAATATATTTGGCAAAAAATCAGCTTCGATTATTTTAAGCTTCAAACTATGAATAAGAAGCAATCGATTTTAAATTAGATGTACTGGCATGATGTTTTTTTTTCATTAAAGTTTCTTTTGTAAAAATAAACAAATATTTTTCTATTGCTTTTTTTTCAGACTTTTGAAGTCTCTAGAATCAATGGTTGTCCGTCGTTACAAGTTCATTTGAATGACGTGCTAGAGAAGTAGCAAGAGCAGTTGTCGTGATTAGTCGTGCATTTGTAGTACATAAATCTGTCGTATCTAAATATTAAATTCCTTTACAATCGTCTTCGTATTATTTTACTAGCTTTAAAAATTGATCGCTAACTCAGAAGACAATGGTTTTGGTTACTTATTATCATGAACGCAGTCATTATATGCCATTCGTTTGAGTTGTGACCTAGCCTAAGCTTGAAGGTGTTTTTTTTTTCGTAGAATTTGCAGTTTTGGAGAAGCTGCAAAATAAGCATAATAAACTGATCACACCGGCTGGCCAAAAAAATTGATTTAATGATGATTGTCTTGAAAGTGATGTAGTGTCTTTTGAGTATTTCAACGGACATGATTTACTGAGGAACATAATTTGTCCAATCACCGGTACCCCAACAATATCATACTAACCTCTCAACATAAACTGGTAAATTAAGTTACTATAAATCGGCTTGTAAAATACAGTTTTTAACATACTACTCTAGACCAGAACACTTTAGTACCGGCATAGATAGGCTATACGTTAAAAACTCATTGTCAAGCTAGAAGAGTCTCGGTATGTTATAGATTTTATTTACTTTTAAACAAGTTGCGCATAACGAGTTCGTTTTTTATGTGCTGGTTCGTCCAAAGTACAGAGTGTCCAAAAAGTCACTGAAAGGTTTTAGAACTTAAATAGATTCTTTATTTTTGATGAAATATTTCTGTAATTTTACTAATGACTAAAACATTGGGTAATTAAAAAAAATGAAAAATCCAAACAATCTTTACTTATGAAAAATAATGTCTTTTAAATGTTGGCCATTTTCAGCTTCGCATAGTTATGCTCCTTTGAAAACATTATTCATGACAGATTGCAAAATTTCTAGATTGCTATTAACTTCCTTATTTCATTCCTGGTGTTTTCTTTCAATTCTTGCAGGATTTGCAGTTTGTTAATAAAGACATTTTCATTGAGATTACCCCAACAGACAAAGTCGGGGCTAGTACAGTCTGGGGAACATAGTGGCCATTTGACATTGCCATAGCGAGAGATGATGTTGTCGCTAATACATTACCTGAGAAGCTCTATGGTATATCTCGCCGTATGTGTCGTTGCCCCTTCTTGTTGGAACCATAATCCACGCCTATTTTTAATTTTTGAGCGCAGTAATCTGTAATAATAGTCTGGTAACAGTGACAGTATTTTCGTCTAAATCTTCAATTCCTCCATTACTGCGCATCATACACTGCACTTTATGGGATACAACTGATTTGATGAATTGCCCTTAGATTTTCTGAGCCCTAAAACCTGGAATTTTGCTTGTTAACGAATCAGTTGAAAATGGGCTTCACCAGACAATCAACTTTTACAGAAAATTGGGGTTATTTCGGAAAACGTTTTGCATTTGAACTGCATATTGAACTCTTGTTTGAAAATCTTCAGGCTTCAAGTGTTGGACAAACTGCATTTCATGAGGAATGAGTTTGAAACTGCAGAATATTGTATAGTAAACTTGGACATATCCCAATCGTATGGAACGTTGTCGAATCGATGTTTCAAGATGCTGTTCCACACTCTCTTTGATTCTTTCAAAATTTTCATTTTTGATGAAGTTCCAAGGTCTGCCAGCTTGCAGAAGATCAAGAACAGCTGCTTGGTCTTCAAATCGGCGCAAAAGTTTACGAATTGTATTGTGACTTGAGCTATCTCTTACATTAAAATACCGTCAATAAACACTTTGAGTCCAAACAATTAACCCCCTTATTTTAGTAAAACAATATTTAAACTTGCGTAAGGTGTTCAATACTGTACTTATTTATAATTAATTTCCAAAATATTATCTGTTAAATAGCTGAAATAGAGAAAAAATAATTATTAATGGTAAAATGATAAAGATGCTGAACCCTTCTGTGACGTTTGGACACTCTGTATAACGCAAGGAACGAACCTGGATATTTTAAAAACATATTGGAGGCTATTCTAACCGCGTTTTAAAGCCGACCCTCGTGGCCGATCCTCCTTTTTTAAATATTCTTTTGTCTTTTTCTATTTTATGATCGTCTCTGATGAATATTGAAACCTAGCATCTTTTCTGTCTCTTCCTTGTTTGTTTCGTTTGATTTCTCCCTCCACACAAATCCTTTTCTAACTCCTTTCATAACAGAGTTCTTTATTAGCTTCTGTTATTCATCTGACATTTTTTTACTAGAGCCGATTCGCCATTTTCAAGGCCTAAAATATACTCGAGGATAAGAGTGCATAAGTGCCAGGTCTCTGTTAAGACAATTATGAAGCTTGTGTGGTGTTTGTTTATTTAAATTGACAACTCAACAGGAACTTCTTTACATTACTTGAAAACGTTACTTGAAAACAGCCATGTTATAGTACGATATGAAGCAGTCCCAGAGTATTGTGTTCTACAGATTGGCAGTTCTAGGAAATATACTTTGCTTATGGAATTTACGTTTAGTTTTGCTGCTACTAATAATACACAAGGGGGATAATAAAGGGAAGTAAAGTTGTGCACTTGTCGTAAGGAATATCCCTAGAGCAGGGAGAGCTTTTTTTACGTCTCTTTTGTGAAAAAAAGGAAGTAGGGTTGAGAAGAGGGTTTCACTTACTAGATTTGAAAGATTTGTTTGTTCTCTGGAGAAGCAGATAAAGGTACTCTATCAACTACTGCCCAGAATGTGGCAACGGTACACAGACTTTGGGTGTCTTGCTTCCAGACATTCGACATGTTTTTATTTATATTTCTACACCATTCCCTCCTTCATGTTCGCATATTGGTCTTCCATTTCTATTGCCACATCTTGGGCGATGGTCCGCGTTCTTACACAGATTTCAATATCGACTTTGAAATCTTCATTCCTCAAAACACCTTTTCAGGGCCGTGTAGTGTAATAAAACTTCAGATACACGCATTTTAGCTATACAAAAATGATATTACATATCTTAGAGTCATGCCCGAAATTATTTTAAAAATCCAAAATTTCAGAAAAATATATATAAAAAAATCGAATTATAAAGTTTCATCATATTTAGCTATACTGAAGAGTTATTTAAATCTAGGGGGAGATAACAGCAGTCTAGTATAAAGAAGATTTTTTTTACACGGCGGTCACTACTTATCAAGGACAGGAAGCCACTCAGGGATAAGGGTTATTGCAAGTACAGTACGTTAGTGTGGAGATTTGATGAAGTGTTTACTTAATTAATCATTAGGAATAATTTACTTAATTAATCATTAGGAATTTGTTAACGTTGGACTTGAACACATCCAAGTTGTAGTCAGGTGGGAAGCAGGCAGAAGGAACAGAGTTCCACAGGCATGCGGTTCTAAGAAAGAAGCTTTGTTCATGGAATCCACGTGTTGATTTAGGCACAGATAAAGAGTGGGGAAATTTTTCACCGTGGATTCAGCCAGACGGGTGTTTTTCGTGAAAGATTGTCGAGGGGGGACCAGAGATTGGAGTTCAGACGAGCACCTGCCATGGAAATAACGATAAAACAAGGATAGGCTCGCAACGTCTCTTCTGTGGGAGAGAGGTTGCAGGGTAGAGAAATGGGCATCCCCCACTAGGCCACGAAGTCTATTGTGTACTCTGTCAAGGAAGGATAGGCTGTTTTTAGCAGCTCCTGACCAGATATGGCAGCAGTATTCCACCCTTGGACGTACTTGGCTTTTATATAGATAGAGAATTGCATCAGTAGTGAGATATCTTCTGGGGCGGTAGAAGGATCCCACCATCTTTCCAGCGACTTTGGCAACAGACTTGATGTACGTGTTCCATTTCAGATCAGGAGTAAAGGACAGTCTCAGAAGCTTGTCAAAACACGGGGCATCTCCCAGACGAGAGTCATCCATTGCAATTGATGCCAGATGGAGATCAGAGCGTTGATGATGTATAGATAGGAGTTTGGTTTTAGATGCATTAAAGGTAACCAGCCACGACTTCCCCCACTGAACCACGCCCTTGAGATCAGAGGAGAGAGAATCAGAGAGAACTTTGTCATTTACAGCCTTTGATGTGTTGCCGTAGATGGTCGTGTCATCAGCATAGATGTCAACGAATGATTTAAGTATGTGTTTATGGAGGTCATTGATGTAGATCAGGAAGATAGTTGGCCCCAGGAATGAGCCTTGAGGGACTCCAGCATTAATACTGCAGGCCTCTGATTTTTGTCCATCGACCACTACTCTTATGAGCCTATCGGAGAGAAATGATTTAATAGTTGAGAAAATATTTCCAGTTATACCGTAGCTGGAAATCTTGTGAAGTAGGCCCTTATGCCATACCTTGTCGAAGGCCTTTGATATGTCAAGAGCAATTGTCCTTGAAAGGAAGCCTTTGTCAAGAGATTCATTAATCCTGTGAGACATAACCGTTAGCACATCTGCGGTAGATCTTGTAGAACGGAAACCATATTGGGTGTCACTAAGAAGATTGTTTCTGCTGAGGTGGTTGACTATTTCTCTATTTAATATGGATTCCAGCAACTTACTCATAACACACAGGAGGCTTATTGGTCTGTACTGAGAGGGAGATGACTTATCGCCTGAACTCTTAAATATCCGCATACTGATGAGGTTTTCCAGAGAGTCGGAAAGCACTTCTCCATAAGGCAACGCTTAAACAGTTTCGTAAGTATGGGAGCAAGTTCTGGTGGAAGCTTTTTTAACACTATAATTGGGATGCCATCAGGGCCAGTTGCTTTACTGGAATCAAGGTTCTTGATTAGCTTGGCGACCTCATGCACACATATGTGTATGTTACCTAGCCTGTTCTGTGTTATAGTAGGAAATATGGGGAGTTGATGGCCTTCGTCGCATTGGGTAGAATTAGCTGCAAAGTTCTTGGCAAATAGTTTGGCCTTATCTGATGCTGACGAGATGACCTCTGGTCCATTGATAATGGTTGGGATAGAACGCACACTTCTGTCCAGGATCCTATTTGTAATTTGCCAAAACTGGTGGGAACCAAGCCGCTGATCAGCTTCCTTGGATTTAACAGACTGGGCATATAGCTCTCTTGCATTTTTTATTACTCTTTTACAGTGGTCGGTTTCTGGCGTTCCTGAAAGCAGCTTTAGTCTAAGTGCATCTATTACGTTGGTAGTTATGGAAAAAGTGATTTCTGTGCGCGATAGCAGCAGCGAATTTTGGGGAGAACCATGGATGGCTGTTAGGTTTTTGTTGGAATTTTTTAGATATTAAAAATAGGTGTTTCAAAATAGACCAGCGGGTGGTACCCGGCGTTGCCCGGGTGTTTGGAGGTATGTGTGTTTTTGGCTAAATCAAAACAAAAATCGTTGCCCGGGTGTTTGTTTTTAAAAAAAAGTTTTGGTAGGTATGTAGAAGGATTCAACCCGAAGCCTCGAAGCACGGTTGTAAAATAATAAAGTGTGAAAAAAACAAAAAACAAAAACAAAAGTGCGACATTTAATGAAACGATGTTTGAATTTATTTAAGTAAGATTAAGAATTAGCAGGTGTCCGTACTTGACGGCTTAATGAGGCCAACTGTCAGCGCGGGACAGTATTTTATTTACTGCGGGTCTGTTCGCTTCTTTTTTTTTATACGAAAAAGTCGAATCCACATGCGGGGATCGACAAATGTTGAATATTTAACTTTTGAAAGTTGGGCAAATTAAATAGACAGGCGACCCTCGTTGTTAACTCGTAGATATTATGATTTCGACGTGATGTAGAAGTTGTGAGCCGACCGATCGCTTCTCGGAAAAAAAAACCTTTCTCGGACATACAGGAAAACGCGCGCACACACACACATAAACATTTTCGCTTCGCTTATATATATATATATATATATATATATATATATATATATATATATATATATATATATATAGATAATGGTAGATCGCTAATATCTATATTTTTTGTTAGCATTTTGTGTGTAATTCAAATCTTATCGGATAATGAATACTTGATGCTTCGCCAGGGTTATCAAGGGTATTTTTATCGTGACGCCATTACTAGACGGGGTGCCTACTACGGCTTAAGAGAGTCCCATCTACCCTCGAGAGAATGAAAGACCGCGCTAGTTTCTCAACCCGGTATTTTACCTCGCGGTACAAACAGCGCCTCGCCTTCCCGAATGGTTAATCATCTGCTTATGGCCGGGCTCAACGTCGCTTAACTTCGTAGATCTGGCGAGAACCGGTGTATAAACGTGATTGTGCCGTATATGAGAACATATGCCTTATAATATACCCCAAAATAATGATAGTGCAATAATCATATTAAATTCTCATATAAGTCTCTTTATCTTTCAACTATCATTCTATATTATCGATATGTAATCCTCGAGTCGACTCCAGTGACTATTTAGTTTATTAAAGTAAAAAAAAAGTAAAAAAAAACAAAAACAAGACTAGAAATAACTTTTTTTTCTGTTTTCGGTTCTTAATTTATATCTTATTGAATTTTGCGTTTCTTCTCTACCCCTCCTCTTTTTTTCTGTATGTTTTCTCTTTTCTTCCAAGAACCTTCCTTTTCTTCACAGATTAAGAAACCAATATTGAAACCTAATGGAGGATGCCCGCTTCTCTTGCTTAGAGACATTTTTTTTACAAGGGAATCACCACTTATAAAGGCCAAGAAGCCACCCGAGGATAAGGGTTAAAGAGTGTACGGTTGTAAAAAGGACAATATAGTCGTTAGAAGTGTAAATTTGGACAAAATTGGATCATTTAAGGGGAACGGCTCATCAAGAACTTGTTTACATTGGACTTGAAGACTGCTATATTTTAGTCAGCTTGAAAGCAGGCGAACGGAAGAGCGTGCCACAGCTGTGCAGTTCTAAGAAAGAAGCTTTGTTCATGGAATCTACGTTTATGTTTAGGCACAGATAAAGAGTGGGGGAAATTATTGATAGTGTGTTTTCAAAATGACGTTGCTAGTCTTTCTTAACTCTATGATTTTTATGACAAGTGCTTTCCGAAACATCAATTCATGGCCGATTCACAGCAATGAGTTGCCCAGCTAAAACCACTATAGGCAAGTCACCCTATTTTCTCAGTAGATATGTGGTCCAATACTGGTTAAACTGCTCCATATGTGAAGCTATCCCCGTCAAAGGGGATCCTTCGCACGGTGACTCAGTGTAGCAGGACCCGTCAATTGACGTGGTCGGAATCAATTTCACCTTCGGATTGATGTGCCGCAACTTCGTCGATCTGTCGTGCCGAAAGGGAATCAATGGCATGCACACAAAAGAAAGACAAACTCGATTATCTATTCTACTGGTTAATTCAACATTAGATATACAATATGTGTAATTATATACAATTGTCCGAAGTTCAATGTTGATTTTAACAGACACCACTGAGCCAAATCAAATAACAATAGCTTGATGTCTCCCTCTCGATGTGGTCGTAGAAGGATGCGGGAAGAGAGGTGGCGTGTCGACCGATTTTATTTGATTCTCTCCAAATCTCAGCTCGATCTGCCGGTTTTGTCGCGGGGACTCGTTTATATAGTGAGGTGACGAGGTGGCTGGGGCCGCCTCATTGAGAAATCGTAACTAGTTACGTCACCTAGGGGAGGTCCCACTTTCCCTCGATTGTACCTGTGGATTGCAGGCGCCATTCTCACGATCGAAAGGTTAACCTCATGACTTCGACAGTCTAGTAACTACACTCAAAAGCCAAACAACGCTGAGTCATCACTCGTTGGAATCGGAAATGAAATTATGTTTTCGTTACATGAAGTTATCATTTTCATAAAATAATGGAATTTATAAATCAAATCTTTCTCTTAGCAATGTTGGTTGCTGTCGCCCGGGCACCCAACAATACTTAACTAATAAAACAATCATCTGCCCTGCATTCTCCAATGTTTTAGGAGTCTCAGCCTCCCCAAGTGGGAAGCCCAATCACTCCCTTGGACGGCCACGTCACAGATCTAGAACTATTAAGAACTTTTATAACCAAATTTTACTTTCCTAGAACCGCGAATCAGTAGAAGAATGTACCGTGAGGATGCTCCCCGAGTGACTGCAAAAAAATTCGTTGAGCCGTTCAATTTAAACTAGTTTACAAGTATCGTTACTAATCTCCTCCTCCACCTACCAAACTCAATCACCACTCTTTCCTTTCTTCCACCATAACTCCTCTCTGTTTTCGATTCGTCTTTTTGTCGTACCATTCTTTCTGCATTCTTAACCATTGGGCTACGATGGTATTTTTACACACATTGCCATCGATGGGTGCGGGGTTTTTCACATCACATAAAATCAAGTCTAGGGTCTTTAAAAAAGATTTTTATAAAAAAAAACAAAAACAATACAAACATTCAAACATGGGGGTTTAGCATCTTTTTTAACATAAGAGTCACTACTTATCAAGGCCCAGAGGCCACCCGAGGATAAGGGTTAAAGGGTGTACAGTATCAGAATCATTGTAATCGTTAATAGTGGAGGTTCGGGAAATTTGTAAACTTAAGTGGAACGGCGCATCAAGAATTTGTTTGCATTGGACTTGAAGACGGTCATATTGTAGTCATCTGGAAAGAGGCAAATGGAAGACAGTTCCAGAGGCGTGCTATTCTAAAAATAAAATTTTGTTCATGAATCTACGTTTAGATTTAGGCACAGGTAAGGAATAGGGGAAATTGTTGATAGTGTTTTCAGCCAGACGAGTGTTTCTCGTGGAAGTTTGGCGAGGGGGGTCATAGATTGGAGCACTTGTCATAAAAATAACTATAAAGCAGTGACAGGCTCACAATATCTACTTGATGAGGAAAACGTTGCAAGGAAGATGGAAGATAAAAGGGTATTCCCCACTAGGAAATGAAGTCTATTTTGAACTCTATTAAGGCAGGATAAGTTTTTCCTAACAGCCCTGTCTAGATGTGGCAACAGTACTCCATTCTTGAACATACCTGGATCTTATATAGGTAGGTTTTCATTCATTAATTAATGAAGTTAGGGCAAAGAAGAATTCCATAGTCCTTGACGACACCATTGTTGCGGTTGTTTGTAATAGTAAAAACTATGTGTTAAAAAATTAACATCCAGCGTAGCCTAAGGATTAAAATAATAAAACCCCTTTTCCCTTCTTTTTACTTTTTAATCTTCCCTTCTTTCTTCATCTGCTTTTGTCGATTTTTGTTGGTTCTTTTCTTCTTAATTTATTTCGTTATTTTATTCATCTGTCTCCCCTTTTCGTCATTAATCTTTCAACTTAATTCTTCTCTCTCTCATCCTTCTCACTCTCTCTCATCCTTCTCTCTCTCATCCTTCTCTCTCTCACTCATCCTTCTCTCTCTCATGCTTCTCACTCTCTCATCCTTCTCTCTCATCCTTCTCACTCTCTCATCCTTCTCACTCTCTCATCCTTCTCTCTCTCATCCTTCTCTCTCTCTCATCCTTCTCTCTCACTCATCCTTCTCTCTCTCATCTTTCTCTCTCTATCATCCTTCTCTCTATCATCCTTCTCTCTATCATCCTACTCTCTCTCATCTTTCTCTCTCTATCATCCGTCTCTCTCATCCTTCTCTCTCTCTCATCCTTCTCTCTGACTCATCCTTCTCACTCTCTCATCCTTCTCTCTCTCATCCTTCTCTCTCTCATCCTTCTCTCTCTCTAATCCTTCTCACTCTCTCATCCTTCTCTCTCATCCTTCTCATTCTCTCATCCTTCTCTCTCATCTTTTTCTCTCTCATCCTTCTCTCTCTCTCTTATCCTTCTCTCTCATCATTCTCTCTTATCATTCTCTCTCACCCTTCTCTCTCTCTCATCCTTTACTCTCTCTTACTCATCTTTTCTTTCTCTTGCTTAAATTCGATTTTGTTAGTTTTAATTGCAAACTTTCTACTCAATCCGACGTTGTAAATGTTGTTTACTGTCACGATGATCACCTAGAACAACAATCCACACTCGTATAAACCACATTGCTACGTCTGTCTTGTCAATACTAATTTGCTCATTAAGGGACAAACGGGGAGATAAAATGAATTTAAAGCATCACATATACATCTGTCTGTATGAATACACACAAACTAAAACGTACACATAAACATATATATGTATACAGAGAGTATGAAAGAGATAGAAAGAGAGAGAGAGAAAGAAAAAGAGAGAGATTATTTGTTCAGACAAGTACCATTAATCATAGGTTTAATAGTTTTGCACTACGTTTATGGCATTTACTAAGCTAAAAGATGTTATGGCAATCGCTCCAGACAGGTTCGAAGTAACCTGGTGTAGAAAATTAAAAATACATCAAGGTCAAAAAATTTTCTTTTAAAAATTCTGTTTCCACCTCAAAGACAGGTACATTGCCACTTTGAAGTAGGGGGCTACTATCGGGGACATAAGTTGCAGGGACATTATGAAGGGAGACGAGCAGCAAGAGGTCTATTCGCATTGCACTTGAACTTCTGCAAGTCAGTATATTTGGGAAAGCAGAATCCCGGAAAGAAGTTCAAAAGTCTAGCAGTTCTAGGGATATAGCTGAGTGCCGGGTTTATCGGGGTTTTACGTCGCGGGGGCACAAGTACTTGTAGTTCGTCAGAGCATTTACCATTAAAATACTTTTAGAACAGGGTGATGCAATATTTCATCGATGGGACAGAGACTGAAGCTTAGATGACAGTCCATGACCTACCAGGTTGGCGACTCTCTTATGAACTCTGTCCAGGAACGAGAGAGTAGTAACCTTGGGATCTATACTGTTTACTGGTGGGATTTAGCTGCTGGTCGGGTTTGTCGGAAGTAATTACGTCGAAGGGGTACAAGTGCTTGCAGTTCGTCAGAGCATTACCATTAAAATACTTGTAGAGCAGGCAGAGAGATGCGACATTTCGTCGATCGGACAGAGACTGAAGCTTAGATGACAGTTCATGACCTATCGGGTTGGCGACTTTCTTTTGAACCCTGTCGAAGAGCGAGAGACTAGTAGCAGATAAATCAGCCCAAATGTAACAAGAGTACTCCATACATGGGCGAATAGTGGTCTTATAGAGGTACAGGATACTTTCAGGTGTAAGTAGCTTACTAGCACGGCTGAGAGAGACCACCTTCTTCGCAGCAGCCTTGGCAATGCTCTCAATGTATCTGCTCCAACTCATGTCCGCTGTAAACGTTAGGCCGAAGAGCTTAAAAGAAGTACTTTCTACTAGTGTGTTTTTGGCCATTGCTGTTTGTGATAGAGAAGGTTTCTTGCAATTATTAAAGGAAACCAGCTTAGTATTGGCAGCATTTAATAGGACCATCCATTTTCGTCCCTATTCTACTAAAGAGTAGTAGAATGCCATTTCCTTAGATATGGATTCATTTGTTTTCCTCTCGTGCCTATTAAAGATGGTGGTTACATCAGCAAATATACCAATCTCAGAGACAATTTTATCAGGGAGGTCATTAATGAATATCAGCAATAATAAAGATCCAAGGATATACCCCTGAGGTACACCCGCATTTATATCATTCTGGCCCAGAAAACAGCAATTCACTCCACTTCGTCAGAATCATCGCTGGTGGAATATGTGGACTAAAGTACAAAACGAGGGAAGCGAGAATTATGCGGTTACCAAGGTAATCCCAAGCACCACTTTCTGCTATCCTATTGCTACCATACATTTATCGTGAGTGTGATTTTCATAACGTTTCGATCAATGTAACCTCCGACCTTCTTCAATTGTATCTTGTCGAACTTGTGAATGTTTCTGTTGAACTCAGGAATTTGGACAGATCTTCGAGCGGAACCCTTTCTTTTTTTTTTTTTTTTTAATTTTGTTATTACATTTTTCAGCCCAAACAAGGCAAATTGCCACTTTGGTGTAGGGGGCTACTATCCGGGGCAACAACTACTGGGATACTATGAAAGGATTTGGGCAGCAAGATGTCGGTTCACGTTACACTTGAACTTCTGCACGTAAGTACTGTTGGGAAAGCAGGGACCTGGAATGGAATTCCAGAGTCTAGCGGTTCTGGGGAAGAAACTATTGGAGTAAAAAGATCTTTTACATCTAGGGATCTCTAGAGTGTTGGGGTGGGATTTAGCAGCCTGTCTGGTTTGTCGAGGGTGCTCACGTAGTGGGGACACAAGTGATTGCAGTTCGTCAGAGAATTCACCACTAAAATACTTGTAGAACAGGCAGAGGGATGCAACATTTCGTCGATGGGACAGAGGCTGAAGCTTAGATGCCAGTTCAGGGCCTATCAGATTTGCGACTCTCTTTTGAACCTTGTCAAGGAGCGAGAGACTACTAGCAGATGCACCAGCCCAGATGTGGCAGCAATACTCCATACATGGGCGAATGGTGGCCTTATAGAGGTACAGGATACTTTCGGGTGTTAGTAGTTTTCTAGCACGGTAGAGAGAGCCCACCTTCCTTGCAGCGGCCCTGGCAATGCCTTCAATGTAATTGTTCCAACTCATGTTTCCTGTGAACGTTAGGCCAAGGAGTTTGAAAGATGGAATCTCAGATAAAGAGTCGTTGGCCATTGCTATAGGTGGTAGAGAGGGGTTCTTGTAATTATTGAATGAAACTAGTTTAGTCTTGGCAGCATTGAACGCGACCAAACACTTTTGTCCCCATTCCACTACAGATTAGAAGTCATCCTCTAGTGTTTCTGCCATTTCTTTAGAAATGTGTTCATTTGTCTTCCTGTCGTGCCTGCCATAGAGTGTAGTGTCATCAGCATATATACCCATCTCAGAGGCAATTTTGTCGGGGAAGTCATTTATGAATATCAGGAACAATAGAGGTCCAAGGATAGAACCTTGGGCACTCCCGCATTTATATCATATTGTTTAGATGTACGACCGTCGAGGACAATCTGGATTTTTCTCTTCTCCAAGAAGGATTTAATTATGTTAAGTATTCTACCAGTGATACCGTATGATCTGATTTTCCTGAGGAGACCCTCATGCCATACCCTGTCAAAAGCCTTAGATATATCTAGAGCTACCGCTCTGCCCTCCCCCGCTTTGTCCAGTGAATGGTATATACGTTCAGAGATCACAGTTAGGATGTCCGCTGTGGAACGGGCTTGTCTAAATCCATATTGTTTGTCAGTCAGTAGTTTAGCATCTGTAAGATGATGGACTAGAGCATGGTTAATTATGGTCTCAAATATTTTGGCAAAAAGTGGGAGGAGGCAAATGGGGCGATAATTTAATGGGTCTGTCCTTTCGCCAGAATTCTTGAATACTGGTACAACAGAAGCAGTTTTCCAACAGCCCGGAAAGCAAGCTTCATTAAGGCATTTGTTGTAGAGTTTGGAGAGAACTGGAGCTACTTCGGCTGAGCACTTTTTTAATAGCACAGCCGGGATAAGATCGGGTCCACATACTTTTGAAGTGTCAAGGTTTTTTATGATAGCATTCACCTGAGCAGGGGTGGTTTTCAGATCGTCTAGCGTGGCGTCTGTCCGCATAGGAAAGACAGGTAGTGGGTTGTTGGAAGGGTCCAGTGTGGAGTTGGAGGCAAACCGACTGGCAAGCATGTTAGCCTTCTCGGTTGCTGAGGAGACAACTTCGTGATTGTTGGTTAGTGGGGGAATTGTGGATTGCCCATTATTTACTACACTGTTGTAGATTTTCCAGAAGTCACGAGTTCCTAGTTTTTGTGCTTCGATGCGCTTTTTAGTGGTTTCCGTAAATTCTCTCTTAGCTGTCGCTATTTCTTTCTTAACGTTATTTCTAGCTTCTATATACTTCAGTCTGTTTGAACTGGACTTATGTCGGTTAAACCTATGGTATGCATGCTGCTTTTGAGCAATGGCAGTTGCACAAGTCGACGTAAACCATTGGGGAGAGTGGGGCTTACTATAGAATTTCCGCATGGGAACATGCGCTTCGATTGCGGTTTTGAACCAGTCAGTGGTCTCGTTTGTACATTGTTCAGCAGGGAGAGAGAAAATATTTCTCCATGGGGCATCTCTAATTAGTTCCCTGATGGCTTCCCAGTCAGCCTTTTTATAATATCTCGTTGTTTTGAGCACTGGCTCTTCAGTTTTGGCTCTAGAGTTAAGGGCGATTTCAACTATTATCACTGCATAATCAGCATTCCCGAGTGGGCTGTGGGCCTTCGTTATGCAATCATCAGGAACTGTGGTCAAAAACAGATCTAGAAGTGATGCGTGTTGTTCTTCCTGGTCAGGGAAACGGGTTGGAAACGTAACAATTTGTGATAGGGAGTGAGATACAGTGAAGCTATGAGTTGTGCTGCCCGCTGCATCTGTGTAAGTAGAGAATCCGAGCCAGTTTTTGTGGTGGACATTAAAGTCACCAAATACATGTATTTGTGCGCTAGTGTCGAGTGACAGTGCCGTGTCTAATCTGTCAGATACTTTGTTTATTATGGTGCAGTCCTGAGTCGAGGGAGAGCGGTAGAGAAAATAATAGTAGCTAATGTTGTGTTGCATGTTTAGTCTAAAGCACATAAAGGCTTGATCATCTGTTTCTAACTTTGTTTCTCTAGTCAAGGGAAGGGTATTACGAATGTAAACTCCAAGTCCGTGCATGTGTCTGTCAGAGTCCTTACGGCAGAGTGGGAGATATCCAGGCATATTAAAGTGGTTAGAGGGAATGGAGGAGTGTAGGTTAGTCTCACTTAGTGCTAAGATATCCGGGGTATTTTTTAAGAGAAATGCTTCAACTTCAGCTAAGTATGTTCTAAGCCCACAGATATTTGTGAATGAGAGCCTCAAGGGAGGAGGCAAGTTGAATTTGTTTGTCCCTAATCCTGGTTTAAGCTTATTTTTAGATTGAACTGTCGTCATATTTTTTTAAGAGTTTCGGTTTAGGTAAGGGGGAGCTAAACAAGAGGTTATGCAGAGCTTCAGACATGCATCACAAGTAGACCATCAGCTGACCTTTCTCCAATTAGGAGTGTGGCCTCAGGAAAGCCCACCGGGGATGAGTGCAGGGTCCCTTTCCATGCGCGTCATGGCACTACAAACAACCCGATATTATTCAACTGTTGATGGAGCAGCCGCTCTAAGCGCTACCAAAGAGTTAGGGCTCCTGTACTACCAGTCGGGAACAGCAGCCAGGAATTGTCAATCCGGTACCCTCAACCCATTAGAAGAAGGTCAACCCAATCTTATTGCTCAGGCATGTCTCATACTCAAGCACTCCCAAATGTTCAGTTTTAGGGGTGGGGCGTGTTGGGAATGGGGAAAAACGGCGTTCGTTGCCCTAGCCAGGAAACAAGATCTACCGCTGGGTGTTTCTGTCGAATCACTGAGATAGTGTCTCTGCGCTTGACTAATAGGCAAAGAAGGAGTATGGAAGCCGGGCGATAGACAGAGCCTATCTACTCCTTAAGCAATTTAGGTTTGCAAACCGGTGAATTTGTTTGCGTCACCAGCTCTAGGAAGGTTGTCATCCAAGACTGAAGAGGCCTCTCTCCCCTTTGGTTTAGTTTCAGAGTTTTCCTTCTCCTAGACGGATGATCTGGGTAGACCTACTGGGTCCGTCAGCACTGAAAGGGTTTTCTCCGCGCCTAGGTTCTAATCCAGGTATTTCTGCGACCCCGCGTGGTTAGTGTTACTGGGTTAATTTGTGGGGGTTATATCTCTGCTAATTAGTTACACTCCTCAAAGTGATTTAGGGACATGCTATTTAATTGTTAATGGATAAAGGGGGTGAGTGAAGTTCATGCAGTGTAAGCGTCTATGATTGTAAGAGGGCTTGTTAGGGAGGAGATAATGTGGTTTTAGTCTTACCCTTTTTTATTTTATTTATGTTAGCTTAGGTCTAGGATAATGTTACAGTATGAGTAGGTATTAAGAATTGTGCTACGAGTTGTGCCCGAGCTATTTTAGATGATAGGAGGGTTAAGATGTAAGTGCAATATAGTATGGATAAGACAGCAAGTTTTGAGTCATGCGTAATTAGGTGAATAGATATATGGGCAGGTTTCTTTCTTTACTTCATGTGGGTAGCGTGATCTTCTTCCATCAACTATGGCTGAATAGAGGTCCTAATAATTCGCAAATGTATTTTTTCGGTCGCCCACACTGACAAGATACACACACACATATATTTATATATATATATATATATATATATATATATATATATATATATAGAGAGAGAGAGAGAGAGAGAGAGAGAGAGAGAGAGAGAGAGAGATTGTCTAAAATGATTCATAATTTTTTAATTAAAAATCAGTTTCATATGGAAAAAAAATCTATAGTTTGTACGATCGTTTCGGAAACGATGTTTCATTGAAATCGACAATATATATATATATATATATATATATATATATATATATATATATATATATATATATATATATATATATGCAGTAGACAGATCCACAGAGCAAAATATTCTTACCGTGTCGAGACAGAAATAACATGCGAAATTGCTACAGAAAAGGTTTAATATTTATGCAGCAATTCTGGTTTCTGATTGGTTGGTAGCAGAACGTGAATTAATTCGATTCGTCAGTTCCTAACAGCATCGTTTATCAATAGAATCGCCCGACTATGTGGGATCATACTCCAAAATTCATCCTCCGGGATGATGGGATGTGTCTCCTAGCGGCTTCGGCTGCAGGGAGACAGGGTAGTAGTACTCGTCAAGGATTCGTCACTTGACACTCAGCCAAATAGGTTAGGGGTCGGGAACCGGCCCAGCAACTGTCGGACATAGGTACGCCACCTGGGTAATACCTAGGAGGTCCACCCTCCCAGGCCTTGCCAATGGGATTTCCAGTGGAGTAAGTTTATCGCTTACTGCCTGAGGCGCCCCTACCGGGGAATGTCGACGGGGTTACTCAGGCAATTTTTACAATTGCAGGAGTGCTCCTCCTTTAGAGGAACCTGCTGGATCCCTACTTTCCGGCCTTGTGCCACATTTTGCTGAGGTGGACAGCTAATAAATCCTCTACCTCATTATTCATCTTGGATTATTGGCGCCTCTGGTTAAGATCAAAGTGTAGTATCTGTTCCGGCAGATACTGCAAGCTATGACTAGCTATGACTAGCAAAGACCAGATGTGGGGGCGACCCCACATACCTGACCATTAACCAGCTCCCATTTCCCACCTCTCGGGAGCTGGTCCCCTTTTTCCCTTCCCCCTCCCTTCACTCCTCACATTAAAAATCGGCCTTGTGCCTAATTTGCTCGGTGGGGGAGCAAATAAACACCATCTGTTCCGGCAGATACTACAAGCAAAGACCAGATGTGGGGGCAACTCCACATACCTGACCTTTAACCAGCTCCCATTTCCCACCTCTCGGGAGCTGGTCCCCTTTTTCCCTTCCCCCTCCCTTCATTCCTCACATTAAAAATCGGCCTTGTGCCTAATTTGCTCGGTGGGGAAGCAAATAAATACCATCTGTTCCGGCAGATACTGCAAGCAAAGACCATATGTGGGGGTGACCCCACATATAAGACCTTGGTCAATGTACAGACAACCCTTCATACCAATTGTCACTATCCAGCAACCATTTCCCATCCATCGGGAGCGGGTCCCCTTTTCCCTCCCCCTCCCTCTCTCTCCACATTAAAAAACGGCCTTGTGCCTTATTTGCTCAGTGGGGAGGCAAATAAATACATACTGCAAGCAAAGACCATATGTGGGGTCGCCCCCACATATAAGACCTTGGTCAATGAAGGGGCACCCCTTCATACCAATTGTCACTATGCAGCTCCCCTACACCCCGGGGAGTTGGTCCCCATTTCCCTTTCACTCCTCACTTTAAAAATCGGCCTTATGCCTAATTTGCTCAGTCGGGGAGCAAATAAATACCTCAAGGTGTAGTATCTGTTCCGGCAGATACTGCAAGCAAAGACCATATGTGGGGGCGACCCCACAGATAAAACCTTGGTGAATGTAGGGGCAACCCTTCACACCAATTGTCACTATCCAGCTCTCCTCCTCCCCGGGGAGTTGTTCCCTATTTCCCCTTCGCTCCTCACATTGAGAATCGGCCTTGTGCCTTGTTTGCTCGGATGGGGGAGCAAATAAGTACAACCATATGTGGGGGAGCAAATAAATACCTCTTCTGGCTAAGATCAAAGGGTAGTATCTGTTCTCAGTGTTCTCTGCGGTCTGCGTTGGAAAGCCCGAGTTGTTTTTTGCTTTGCTCCTGCAAGGACCAGCCCCTTCTTTGGGGGTTGGACCAGCAAGGACCTGTGTTTTTGTTATTGATTTTTTTTTGTTATTGCCCTCGGGTAAATTACTAATTGTTTTTGTATTTTTTTTTTGTTTTCCAAATAGTCCGGGGTCCAGCTAGTGCTTAAGCAGTCGGCAGGGCCAAGGGATACCGACGTGCCTTTTTAGGCGAAGATCCCCTCGGGTTCCGAATCGGCGGGCTCTAGTTGGGCTCAGGGCCATCAAAGGAGATGGAGCAGGCCGCTGCCCCTGCCACCTTGGGGTACGCTCCAGGAGTAGTGTCCGAAAAGGGTTCGAGTTCAGGTCCGGGGGCTCCCAACCCCAGTTCGAGATCGGTCGTAGCGGTGGTCGACCTGGGCGGTGAGAGCGTTAAGCGACCATGGATAATGGCCGCAACCGTGGTGGCGACGACCAGAGAAGAGGAGATAGCAGAAAAATTCGTCCAGAGAACCCCAGTAGCTGAAGAAGCCTGGAAGTCCTCTCAGAAGAAGAAGCTGAGAAAGCCAATAAAGAAATGGTGGATCCCGGACGAGGAGACGCAACCGACGCAAACACAGTCGGAATCTAGCAGCCCCCCGGAAGTCGGCAGCAGAAGAGTTACGGAAGTGCAGTTCATTAGATGTAATTGTGGTTGATGTGTGCACCTAGGGGGCGGGGGGCTCAAAGAACTCGACGCCAGCCAGTGTGGTAGATTGGCCAGCCCTCACATCAAGCGATGCCTCCCTGATACCAGCAGGACAAAAAGCAAGGCCAGAGACGCAGCAGCCAGCCGAGACAAGCATGCCAGGGGAACCCAGAACGACAGGAGGGGCCTGGGCCCGGAAGGAAGACCCGAAAAAGACTCCGGAATATTATAAAGCTCTCTTCGAGAGCAAATATCAAGAGTACGTCCAGGGTAACACGATAATGGCGTTACCAGGAACCGTAGACGACATTAAAGATAGGACATTGTCTCTCGTGACCCTGGAGGCCAATGAAAAGGGGATCCTTGAGAAGATGATAAAAGTACTGGGCGACCTTAAAATCACGGCACAGTACTTTGTAAGGCGATACCATGCGACGTGGGTTCTCCTGTTGCCGTCAAAGGAAGAAGCTGAGCGGTGGGCACAGGGGAACCTTACGTGGAAGAATATCCGGCTGCGTCCTGAGTACCAGTGGAAAAGAAGAACGGTGGTCTCGGTGATGGGGGTCCCATGTTTTATCGAGAGGACCAACTGGGAGCCATCTTTTCTCAGTATGGAGATTTGGAGGGGTGCACCCGGTGAAAGGCCCCCGAAACATACTAAAAGGAACCTACAAAGTGAGCATGAGGGTGGACAGACAATTTTTTTACAAGATTCCCGCTCTGCTCATCTGTGAGGGCTGGCAGATGACCATCACCTTCGAAGGAAGGAGGCCGCTCTGCTGGCAATGCCTGAAGCCCGGGCATATGTCCCGTTTCTGCCCTTTGAGAAAGGAGCTGGCTCCATAAAAACCGGAGAAGAGAAGCCGGTGGAAGAAGAAAAAAAGAAGAAAGCGGAAAGCAATAAAGACGGAAGAGGTTGGAGTAAGGTCGTCGCAAAGAAAGGGAGGAGAAAAGAGAAGGAGACCCTCCAGCACCAAAGAGAGTGGCAGTAGCGACGACCAAACGAACACTGAGAGGGCGAGGAAAAGGAAGAAAAGAAGCCCAAAGAAAAAAGGGAACGAAGGAAGACTCCCAAAGAGGCTCTAAAACAAAGACAATAATGGAAGACAAGAACACTAAGCCTACAACATCAACCCCCAAGAAGACGCTCAGCCTATCCCTCCCCTATTCAACACTCCAGAGCTGCAACAAGCTCCAGTTAATGAAGTCCCAGTAACAACAAAAGCGGTGTCGGCGGAAAAGAAGGAGGAGGAAAAGGCGCCCCCAGAATGGAAAAGACCAAAAAGTTTCCTTTCTGACCGGGGAAGCGTCGTTATGAAGCGGAGATGACGGTGAGTAACCTCAACGGCTCCCAAAGGAAATACTTAAAAAAACTCGAAGGCCTGGGGGAGGTGGATGAAAAGGAGGTTACCAATCCGAGAAATTTCGCCGACGCCCCAAACCTCATAAGGTTTGTGAGGCCAAATAGGGGAGGTCGAGGAACGGCTCTATGGAGGATGTTGGAGGCTGGAAAATCCTCGTTCCCGGGCTTCAGGTTTGTGGACGAGGAGAACCCATCGTTGGCACAAGTTGCAAAACGCTGTGAGGGAAGGGCCCCTATTTATGCTCACCCCTGCTTCTATAGGGCGATTAAGCTGACGTTCCCCTTGGACGTGGGGGCCTGGCCAGAGATGGGCGGCTTACGCCCGACCTGCTCACCGGCAGTCTCGGTCAGGCCTCCGACGTCCTTACTCCCAAGGATTTCAGATCCATAATAGACGAATACTACTAGTTAGGGAAACATGGCTACGGGCTTGAACCTAGCTAGTTTAAATGCGAGGGGCATCTCGAAGCAAGGATCTCGTGGCCCTTGAGGTAGACACTAAAGGAGACCCACTTTGTTGGGGCTGGGGACTGCGGTGTTCTGGTAAGCAATTGTGACGTTTACTCAGCATATGGAAGCCTCCAGAGCCGGGGGGGTTCTGTGCTAGTGAGTCGCACCCTGTCTGCGACGGTTACCGTTGTCCGCACGGACGCTCATGGGAAGCTGGTCGTGGTCGATGTTGCCGTTAAAAGCGGCGCACCAGATCGTGGCAGTTTATGCACCTAACATCCACAGCGAGAGGGTTTCCTTTTGTCGGCGGGTGGAGGTGTTTCTCTCTTCGGGTCCAGAGCGGGTAGTCTTAATGGGGGACTGGAATGCCGTCCTGGACCCCAATATAGATAAGGTCGGGGGGTTAGAGGGTTGGGGCGGTTTGACAACAGCCTGTCTGACCTGATGATCTCGTGCAGTCTGGTCGACAGGTTCCGTCTGGATCACCCCGGGAGGGAGATGTGGACGTGGCATGGTAATTCGGCCGCCTGTTCGAGTACATACTTAAACAGAATGTTAATTACAAGGGACGACATAGATTTCCTATCTTGTCCCACGTTCCACTGGCTAGGTCATTCGGACCACAAACTCGTGTTGGCCCGTCTTAAATTAGGTAATAGGCCTAGGTTGGCTGGCTACTGGAAGTTGAAAGTCTCTTTATTGGAGTCGAACGACTTCCGGTAGCAACTGCCGTCACTAATTCAGAGGGAGTAGCTGGTGAATATAAGGCACTTTTGCGTCCAATACAACCAACGCCTCGCATTAACTAGGGCTCGGACCAAAAAGCACCTAGATAATAGACTGCATCATCTTGGATGATTGGATATGTCTCCTCACGGCTTCGGCTGCAATTTTACTTGGGCAATTTTTACAATTTAAGGAGCGTCCCTTCTATAGGGGAACCTGCTGGTTTCCCACTTTCCGGCCTTGTGCCACATTTTGCTGATGTGGGCAGCAAATAAATCTCTACTCCATTATGAATCCAACATATTGCAACATCCCCCCTATTTTTTATAATGGGGAAGTCCCTTATGTTTGTTCTCCTCAAAAAAAAAAAAAAAAAAAAAAAAATATATATATATATATATATATAAATATATATGTATATATTATTCAATTATACATAGCAAAAATTAGAAATCATTTGGATCTTAAAATTTTAACATGCAATAAGACGCCATTTTTAACTGTGTTCAAAGGTCAAAACATATATATATATATATATATATATATATATATATATATATATATATATATGTACAGACAATAGAAATGGAAGGTATTTTTACCTTAAAAAGGGCTGGGTATGTGAAAAAAGTAATTTCTTAAATATGATTATGCAGTTTTGTAAATAAAGAGAAAGAAAAAACGCATGCTTATATACATATAAATAAATATACATAAAAATAAACATATATGCAATATGTACCCGTTTAAAGAGGTTTTTGTTTTGTTTTCTTATTAAAACAATGCAAAAATTATACGACATTTTTGAAAAATAAGAAAAATAATGTGCAAAAAAAATAAATAAAAGGTCAAATGTAATTTATGTGCGCCTTAAAATCAGCATGCAAATAGTATTTGTCGAAAAGAAAAATTACAAAGCAGAGTTTTTTTTAAAAACGTGACTTTTATTTCTTTTTTTATTTCAGTAAAAATATTAGTTACACATTAGTAGACTAAAGTCTTAATACAAAGAAAATAGATACAGTTTAACGACTTGTCCAGGACTATTTTTTTTATATATATATAGAAATTTATATACATACAGGGCCGTGAAAAAAAAATTATTCAGTCGAATCCCTCAACAAGTTTTGAAGAAAAACGCTTTAACTTTATTCTTGTCGCGGGTTTCGTGAATACATCAGCGATATTTTGTGCTGATGCTATGTAATTCAAAGTAATGCATTGCTTTTTCACCTCGTTTTTTATGAAATGGTATTATATCTATATGCTTAGATCTTTGGTTGATTATCGTGTTCTGTGCTAAGACTATACTGGCTAGATTATCACAATTAATTACTACTGTGCTTTTAGTTAATTCTGGTTCTAAAATAGTCTTTAGGATATTTTTAAGGTAGAGTGCTTCCTGTGTCGTGTGTGTGATCGCGATAAATTCTGCTTCACACGTAGAAAGATACAATCTGTTGCTTTTTAGATTTCCATGAAATAATAGGCCCATTTTCTGAGAGTCTGAAACAATATCCAAATATACTTTTTCGATCCTCGTCGTTTTTCTTATCTGAATCCGAAAATCCTTCTAATTTTAGGGGATTTCTTGATTTTCTAAATACTAACTTCTGTTCTTTAGTTCCTTTTAAATAACGCAGGACTTGTTTAGCTCTGTTTAAATCCTGCATTGTCAGTCGTGATAATTTTTGTGGCAGTTCTGTTACTGTATAGCATATGTCGGGTCTGGTTGCAGTCATTAAATATACAAGACTATCTATAATTTCGCGGTATTGTTTATCATTTTTATTTCAGATTTTGTGTGTATACTTTTATTAATATCATTTTCGACCAGTGTAGAGCGTTTCTTGCACTCTCTCATTCAAAATTTTTATAGTATTTTGTCGATGTATCTCGATTGATTCATCGTAACAAGTCCTTTGCTTTGAGTAAATTCTATCCCCTGAAACCAGGATATTTTGCCAAGATCGATCATTTTGAATCTTTTACTTAATTTGTTCTAAACATAAGTTAACATTATGTCACAATTTGATGCGATTAAAATATCATCGACACACAAAACTAAAATCAGTAGTTTATCGTCTTAGTGTTGAGTATATAAACAGGGGTCTACAGCGCATTGTCTGAATTGTTGTTTAATAATATAATCATGGAATACTGTATTCCAATACTGAGCACTCTGATTTAGACCATATAATGGTTGTTAAGTCGCCACACGCTATTTTTATTTTACATTATAAATCCCTCTGGAGGTCTAATATAAATTTCAGTCTATTGGGGTATTCAAATAAGCATTTGTTACGTCCATTTGATGGTTGTTTAGGTCATATTGCGATGCGATTTGCAGTACAATTCTGATTGTCGTTAGGTTTGTGGTCGGTGAAAACGTAGAAAAGTATTCTTTACCGTAAATCTGAGAGCACCCCTTAGCAACAAATCTTGCTTTGTACTGTTCTACGCCTGATGCTGTACTCTTTTTTGTAATGACCCATCTGGTAGAAATAACATGTTTATCTCTTGGGAGAGGCACTACCGTATAGGTATCATTTTCGGTTAAGGCATCTATTTCTTTTTTCATGGCAATTTTCCATTCATCACAATGTTCTGAATTAATTGCTTCGTTGAAGCTTTTTGGCGCATTTTCCATTGAATAGCAATAGTCGATTTGATAATCTTTTATATTGTCGACCACAAAAAATCGGGTCGTCTTCTATTTCTTTTGGGATATCTTTCGACTTTATCATCATCATCATGATCATCATGGACATTCTCGTCTCAGTCATTTTTATTGTTTTCGTTTGTTCTAATTATTTGAGGTAATATAATTTCATCCTCTTCATATGACGCGTTTTCGTCTGTAAAATTAAACGTGTCTGTGAATTTTACACACCGGATTCTTTTTATTTTTTTTTTCGAGAAAAAATATTAAATTGGCTGGACTGTTTTTATCGTATCCAAGAAATATACCTCTGTCGGCTTTAATATTCAATTTACTCTTTTTCTCTATATATGCCAAGCAAGTTAAACCAAATATATGCATTCTGCTTAAATTTGTTTTTTTTTACCGCAGAAAGATTCATATGGAGTTTTAGATAGTGTTTTGTTAAAACACCTGTGGCGTATATAGGCTGCCGCCATAAGTGCATACGTCCAGAGGTTTTTAGG